>NC_060119.1:917681885-917984915 GCF_021461395.2 Schistocerca americana | reverse complement strand
AATAACTTACTGTACTAACAGAAGATATTAAAAGGAGCTGGAAAACCTTTAAAGTGTACGCTTGTAGAAATAAAAGCTTTTTTCTGCAATAGTAATGATGTCAATTCTTAAATATCCCAGGATTAGTATGTAATCGACCAATAAAACTAGAGTTGGCGCTACTGAAGAAAACATCAGCTGCAACGGACATTCGATGACAGGGAAAGAACTTAGACTTGTTGGTGACGACGAGGTGGTAAAAAGAAAGGAACAAGTTTTGGAAAATTCTACCTATTTATCAACGTGTTTTGAGTGGACGTAGATTAAATCCAAGAGCTCCAAAAGTTGCAGTGGATGAGAGGATGATCCCTTTCTGGGGCCATGTGACAGGTTATAAAAAAAAAGAGCCAAATCCCTGCGGTGTAGAGAATTTCGTCTTAGCTGTCCCTGATGGATTGCCACTGGCTTTCTTGTTTTATCAAGGGAAACGTGATTCGACTGAAGGTGATGACTGTTGTAAAAATTTGGGATGTGATAGAAAAGCGGTTTTAAAACTTGCAGTACCCCTACCTCCAGGGATACAGTATAAGCATATATGCACAGATACTTCACTTCTGAATTCTTTCTTCCATGATACATAGTGAAACTGCGTGTAGGGGTAGAAGAACATTACAAAAATCTACAATTTCTCAATGTCACATATTGTAAGATGGCAAGAACTATGCCCCTTACATGAAGTCATTAAAGATTACCGAACTCACATTGAGTGAACAGTAGGGCTGAACAAAAACGACTTAACAAGGCACAATGCATCTTGTAGAGGGTATAGTATGGACGTATTGGAATAATTAATGTTGGGTGATGGTTTTAAAGCAATTCACGCAATATGAAAACTTTGTGGAAACGCATCGATTTACTGGAGGCTAGTTTATCCCAAGGAAGTATTCATAGTTGACCACGGCCGGGCTGGGGAACGGCGAAGGGAAGCGACAATAGGCAGCTTAGGACGGCTCAAACTCTGAGAAAGCGGTAACGGGGCACGGCCTCCAGCTGCCTTAAGATTTATTTATCGTATCCAAGACATCACCATTTTACAAAAAAATTATATTACAATGCAAGAGAAGCAGTTATAATACAATAATACAGGTCCCAGGCATCCAATGTTCGGATACAATCTTCAGCCTCGCCGACTTAAATCAAGGAAGAGTTTCCTACGAACAACTGATGCAACTCTTTTAGCGCCTAGAGCACGACGAGAAGAGCTGTGGTACAATGTGGACCCAGGAAGACCAGGGAATAGCCCCAGGGAAGAACCCACAGCTGGCTCTGAACTCCCATATACGACCTGGAAAGCCCTGAATAGACTACGAACAGGCGTATCAAGATGCAGAGCAAACTTGGAAAAATGGGGCTACATCAGTGCAGACGAGCCCTGCGAGTGTGGAGAACGGCAAGACCCACAACACCTACTGGTCTGCAGGAAACTAAACAACCCGTGTTCGACTCAAGACCTATTTGAAGCAAATGACAAGGCTATTCAAGCTGCAGTGTATTGGGCTTCACGTGGGATATGAAAATCGCTCTGTTTCGCATCCTTAGCGCTTATCATTATATGCCTTAAGATGAGTGACAGTGAGGGGGGTGGGTGACCCCATGCTGGTGTACCAGGAAGCAGACAGAGAACTTGTACGCCTCTTGATAAATGTCCGTCGTCCCATTTTCAGTGAAACATGCGAGAAAGCCGTGCAAAGCTACGGTGGAGCGGTCAACAGAGGCCAAAATATGCGTGTTCGTGACTATAGCAACTTCATGCTGAATTCACGGTCCATGGAGTCTGAAGTAAATCAGGTGAAGAGCGACAGAATGAAATACACCGGCCTCCGATGGGAACATAGGACCAAGGAATTTGACGTACTCTCCTGGTTGTCAGATTTCCGGAAAAATTGGTGTTTTGTGCAGACGCTAACCTTGATGGGTGGCCTGGGAGGAGCTAAATAGCAGAAGTTGGGAGGAAGGGAAATTTTGTGGGAATTTGTTCACTTCCCAGAGCAGGCATTGGTCGGCGCTGGGAAGCGATGCATAATTAACGCGACTTGTGCTGCAATTGGAGTAAGTGATTTTGCTGGAGGGGAAACCGAGGTGAAGAGCGGACTGGCAGAAGTCTCCGTAGAAGTCTTCCGTTCCCAGCTTGCCTAGAGTGCGGACGTGGCGTTCTTTACTCAGCTTGCCTCAGAGAGAGTGAGCATTTCTGTAGGACTTAGCAAACGGAACGATTGAGCTTGGAGATAGAAAGTTTTCGTTCAGCTATGTACTGAGCAAGACAGCAAGGAGTGAATAGACGAGCACAGCCTTGCAGCACCATGAGGTCGGCCGACGTCCGCACAACGACGCCGCCCCGCCACGCTGAATTCGGTGATATTGCGCCCGCTCTGGCTTGAGTTAGGCCACTGATTAATTTGTTGGATCACGTCGGCAAAGTTTCCTTTTGATTTATCGCGCTTTACTCCACGCAAACGCAATTTATTGGCTTCAAATGGCTCTGAGCACTATGGGACTAAACATCTGTGGTCATCAGTCCCCTAGAACTTAGAACTAATTAAACCTAACTAATAAGGACATCACACATATCCATGCCCGAGGCAGGATTCGAACCTGCGACCGTAGCAGTCGCGCGACGCAATTTATTACCACTGCCTGTTAGGAGAGTCATGTAATGTGATGATTGAAGGTCGTGAGTTAAAATAAATTTGTGCTAATCGACTGCATCTGTTTTCAATCAAGTAGTTGAAATCCCAAGTCACTTTCTTAATTAATTTTACGTTCAACATTTGCATCTGGTGTTCAATAGCTGAATATAACATCAATGTGCACCCCTTTTTAATTAAAAGTGATCAATTCTGAATCAATTAATGTCAACACTGCCACCGCAGTTCAGTCAGGAGTCACAGGGCCTTATTACTTTCTTTGCGCTATCCGACATTGCGGGAGTTTTGCACTCTCTGTTGATCTGTTAGTCACTTACCTGGGGAGAAGACACGCCAAACCCAGATAAGTGACGGGTGGGGTGTTATAATATCACGTGCGACAAAGAGATGCAGACGTTCAGTAGTTCAGTAGGTCACAAATGATGGGAAAGCATCAATTGTTAAGTGGGTTGTTAACCACCCTGTGATGCTGATGTCCAGTAAGGAAGCAATCGATCCTGTTGGCAAGTTCCTGCGCTGATGCCGAAAAGAGAAGGAGTACACAAAAGTGAACTTTCATCTTATAGTAAAAGCGTACAACACAAATATGCACGGCGTTGACTTCTTGGGTAGGCTGATTAACCTGTGCAGAACACTGCAAGAACAAGAAAATATACTGTATGAGTGATTACGCATTTTGTCAATTATATTTGCTTCATAGAGTACAGTAGACATCAGAGTCGCTAAAAACTCCCGAGAAAGACATTTGTGACTGTCTTAAGGTTAGGGAAAACATGAAGAATCTCTCTGCTTCAAATGGTTCAAATGGATGAAACTTAGCATCTGAGGCCATCAGTCCCCTAGGCTTAGAACTACTTAACCTAACTAACCTAAGGACATCACACACATCCATGCCCGAGGCAGGATCCGAACCTGCGACCGTAGCAGCAGCGCGGTTCCGGACTGAAGCACCTAGAACCGCTCGGTCACAGCGGCCGGCAATCTCTCTACCATACTCTCCAAACTGATTTGTAATCTGAGGTTGATGCAAGAAATGAATTTCCAGCACCAAAGTGCAGCAGACGTCAGACCATAGTTTCTTAACGACCAGATGTACGAGCAAAGCATGCCTTGTATCTCGCGGAATTCTTCGAAAGGTTCAGATGTGTGAGAAATCTTATGGGACTTAACTGCTGAGGTCATCAGTCCCTAAGCTTACACACTACTTAACCTAAATCATCCTTAGGACAAACACACACACCCATGCCCGAGGGAGGACTCGAACCTCCGCCGGGACCAGCCGCACAGTCCATGACTGCAGCGCCTTAAGACGCTCGGCTAATCCCGCGCGGCGTAATTCTCCGAACCAGTCACCAAAAACAGCTCTCATTTTCCAGGATGCTCAGCTAACAAAGCACGAATACGATGCTATTCCTGTAAAGTGTTCTTGACACATGCAACTGTTTCGAACATTATCACGAACTTCGACTCTGCTTGGTTGAAAACGTGAAAGAGTTATGTTACATTTACATCAGTTCAGAATTATAGACTTAAGACTTCGTTTTAAGCCGGCCGAAGTGGCCGTGCGGTTAAAGGCGCTGCAGTCTGGAACCGCAAGACCACTACGGTCGCAGGTTCGAATCCTGCCTCGGGCATGGATGTTTGTGATGTCCTTAGGTTAGTTAGGTTTAACTAGTTCTAAGTTCTAGGGGACTAATGACCTCAGCAGTTGAGTCCCATAGTGCTCAGAGCCATTTGAACTTAGTTTTAAAAAATGTTATTTTCATTAGGTTCCGACATACTGATGCATGGCGGAACCAGCAATTTGGGCTTTATTTTCCTTCAATACCCGTGACAGTTAAGGTAAAAGTCATTTTTTGTGGATACTAGTTCCGAGCATCACATCCATTTTCAAACTATGGCCTTAGACGTAAGGGTATTCATGCAGTTCCTACCAATGTACAAATTGAGTAACCGAATATCCACTAGCAAACTCTGCGATGGATTGGAAAGAATTCAAATTGTATACTCGTACGAAGTTTATCATTTTGTATCTATTGGTTTTTACGTTTTGTTTTAGAGCGCAAAAACAACTGGTGTCATGCACACCCAAATCAAAACAATAGAACACGAAGACAGAGAAGAGTTGAAAAACGATTATACTTCAGCCCAATCGACGTAAGAGAAGACAGCTAAAAACAGGGACGTGGAGAAAGAGCTATGAAATACACCACAGAGAAACGGAGATCCAGAACTGGAAATGGATGGCTTTCACAATATTACTATTACGGATAAAAAGTAAAACGCTGTCGACATCCCGCGCGTCATTCTCTAAAACGGCCGATAACTCAGACGGCAAACCCAAGCGGGAAGGTAAACGGATAAAAAGTGGGCATTCCTTTAGGAAATGGCGGACAGTTGAAACTTGGGCGCAATGTGCACAAAGTGGTGGGGGAGCGCCGCTTAACAAATGGCGATGACTAAAAAGGCAGTGCCCTATACGAAACCTAGTTAAAATAACCTCCTGCCGGCGGGAGGACCGATAGGAGGATGTCCAAGCCGCTGGGAGAGGCTTAATAATCTGGAGCTTCTTCCCATGAAGGCAGGACCAATAGTGATGCCAAAGTGACACCACCTCCTGACAGACGGCAACACAGAGATCGCCGGAGGGAATATAGGAACTAGTGGGATGAGGTACGAGGACTGCTGCCTTGGCAACGGCATCAGCTGCGTCGTTTCCTAGCAGACCGAGATGAAAAGAAACCCACATAAACATCACTGTGGCTCCGTCAAGAGTGAACAAGTTACAGTTGTCCTGGACCCGTTGCATTAAGGGATGGGCAGTGTACAGCGCACATAGACTTTCAAGGGCGCTGAGAGAGTCTGACACAATTGATATTGAAAAGCCTGTGTCGCTGGATGTACTCTGTGGCTTGATACGGGGAGAAGAGCTCGGCTGTAAATACTGAGCAATGTGCCGGAAGCCGATACGGAAAAACGACGGCGCCATTGACGAAGGCAATCCCGACACACGGTCAGTCCGAGAGCCATCGGTGTGCACAAAGGGGGCGAAGTTCCATGTGAGGGTCGTGAAACTGAAGGCGACAGAACGAGCCTGGAGTAGTGTGGAAGCGAATGAAGGCCAAGGTGAACACGGGCCGTCGCACGAGGCCAAGGTGGTGAAGGGTTCACACCGATCGGGAAAGTTGCTGGCAGTATGAAGTTAAGCCACCGGAGCAAGTGCCGAAAGCGAACTCCAGGAGGTAACAAAGAAGAGAGACGCGCCCCATACTGACGATCAAAGACAACCACTGAGAAAGAGGCATAGGATGGGTGGCCACGCATGGCAGACAAACGGCATGCGTACCTGCTGAGGAGAAAGTCACGGCGGTAGGACAGTGGTAGTTCAGCGGCTTCGGCATACAGACTCTCAACCGGGCTGGTGTAAAAGGCGCCAGCAGCCAAACGGATGCGACGATAGCGGATAGTGTTGAGATGGCGTAAGAGGGACGGCCGTGCAGACGCATAAACAGAGCACCCATAGTCCAGTTTCGAACGGACAAGGAACCGGTACAAACGGAGGAGGGTGGTTCGATGTGCACCCCAGAAAGTACCATTGAGGACACGTAGGACATTGAGGGAATGCATACAGAGGGCTGCCAGGTAAGACACATGGGAGGAAAAAAAAAAAGTTTCAAACGGCTCTAAGCACTTTGGGATTTAACATCTGAGGTCAACAGTTCCCTAGACTTAGAACTACTTAAATCTAATTAAACTAAGGACATCACACATCCATGCCCGAGGCAGGATTCGAACCTACGACCGTAGCAGCAGCGCGGTTCCGGACTGAAGCGCCTAGAGCCGCTCGGCCGCAGCGTGGGAGGACCAAGAGAGTTTGAGTACTGGTGAGAAATAAAGAATATTTGGTTATTTATGTGTACATTGATGGGAACTATATGACTACACTAATATCTCAGGTCATAGTTCGGAAATGGATGTGATGATCCGAAACTAGTCATCATAGAGAAATCACTATTATCGAAACTGTGACGAATATTGAAGGAAAATAAAAAGTTAATGCTTATTCATTAAACCTTTAAAATGTTCATTACTAGATTTTTGTCTTTGTGTACGAGTTTAGGAAGGAAACTGCACCCAAATTCCCATGGAACTCTTTATTTCTTGTATAATCATTTAATACTATAATTACAACACAAATAAACAAAAGGAAATTAACACAAAATGTGTTTTTCATATAATGCTCACATTGAGTATTATGGTATGAGGTGTCATGATGTCCTCTGTGGAGGAAATAGGTTTTTGTAAAAGAAACAAAGAAGCAAGATTTTTTAAAATTACTTTTGAAACCTTTTTAGAATGTTGTTAATTATAAAGACAAACAAAATTTGAACATATTGAAAAAAGATTCACAAGACTGTAAAGGTTAAGACGGGGCGGAGGGGACTAATATATCTCGTTGGGTGAACTTAGTAAGCCCTTGGAAAGAGTCCTTGCAATAAGCCACTGTCAAGTGGGGAAACGGGAAACTGCAGCAGAGAAGCAGCAGTACCTAATGTACCATGTTTTCATGCTGTTGATAACCATAGTTCCCGTCATGCATTACGTGTACTCTAGTTTAACAAGGACTAGCTTTATAGAGCAAGAGTCCGTTAAAGAACCGGTTGCAAGACGATTATTAAATTACGAGGACGCTTTCCACAAGAAATGCTTAAATGGCTCATTCCACCGCATTCTTTCGCCATAATCTCGTTTTGCAAGAATCCACTTTGCGCTGTGCTGGTAATTTGACTGTGCGCACCAAACCGGAACGGGTGTAAGTAATGAGACGGCCGCCTGACAAAATAAACTTGTAAGACAAACTGCAATGGCCACTATAGTGGACGCTAAACGCAAAAGAAATTCCGGGCTGCGCCATCTCTGGGGTTTTTACGTGACGAGCGAGAGGAAAATCTATGAAGTGTCATATACGCACATCTTAAATTTCAATAAACGTTGTTTGTTAAAACTTCTTTTGCAGAATGGCTCAGTAAAGGCTAACAAATAGTTGATGTCAGAAATCAGAACTAGCACATTAAAGCATAATCCTCATTAGTTAAAAAAGATCTGAGATTTTATACTCTACTGTTTAAATGTTACACTATCAGAGTAATGTGGCGTACTAAAGTAAGACCTGGCATATTTATTGACAACGTATTCTCAGAGAAAGAAAACTCGGAACACCCAAGCATCTGAGCAACTTGTAGGTCTTTCACTTCGATTTGGCGGTGTTTTTAGCATAAGATCGTGCTGTAGTTGAGGTGGAGGATTCTCATACCAAGAACTCATTCACGGCCTGGCGACACTTTTGCCGCGGTAGCTGACAATTTTGCTGTTGTAGGAACCAAAGACGCACGCACGTGAGAGAGAAGAAAATAACGGAATCACACTTGGTGACTGTGCTTTGTTAGGCCAGTTCTACAGCCGTGTCTTGAGTTTTCTTTCATCGTACCTACCAGGAATTCTCACCCAGTTTCCATAAAGAATTAAAGAGCAATAAGACACGATTATCCAATTTTTGAAACTTCCTTGCAGATCAAAACTGTGTCGGACCGAGACTCAAACTCGGGACCTTTGCCTTTCGCCGCCAAATGCTCTACCAACTGAGCTATCCAAGAACGACTCACGCCCCGTCCTCACAGCTTTAATTCAGCCAGTACCTTGTCTTCTACCTTCCAAACTTCACAGAAGCTCTCCTGCGAACCTTGCAGAACTAGCCCTCCTGGAAGAAAGGATATTGCGGAGACATGGCTTAGCCACAGCCTGGGGGATGTTTCTAGAATGAAATTTTAACTCTGCAGCGGAGTGTGCGCTGATATGAAACTTCCTAGCAGATCAAAACTGTGTGCCGGACCGAGACTCGAACTCAGGACCTTTGCCTTTCACGGGCAAGTGCTCTACCAACTGAAGTTTGGAAGGTAGGAGACGAGGTACTGGCGCAATTAAAGCTGTGAGGACGGGGCGTGAGTCGTGCTTGGATAGCTCAGTTGGTAGAGCACTTTCCCATGAAAGACAAAGTTCTGGAGTTCGAGTCTCGGTCCGGCACACAGTTTTGATCTGCCAGGAAGTTTGATATCAGCGCGCACTCCGCTGTAGAGTGAAAATTTCATTCTAGAAATATCCAATTTTTATCTAATCACAGTACACTTGTGAAGGTTTAATGATTTCCCTTTTCAGTCACTTTATTCGACATAAAAAATGTTAAATAGCGATGTGTGAAATATTATTAACTAGGTTAGGTGAAAACTCAATGTTTCTTCAAACACTTGTAATTTCAGAAGTAATGGCTTTTATGTTGCTTTGTGTAAATATAGACCTATACCTCAGCGGTATTGAACAGGGATCCATAAAAGGCCACTGTTTAAACAAAGGACAACAGTCTTCTTTCCAAATAGTGTTCGAAAGGGAGACAAAAAGCTGCCAGAAGGACGAAAATGACGGTTCTCTACAAATGTCATCGAACTCAGAGCTCGATTTAACTTAAAAACCGATTTCGTTAACACAATAGTCTCATTAAAATTTAATAAAATCGGTGTATCCCGCGTAAAATATATTATTTAAGAAACTGTGACCCGTTTCGAACAATAGCTGACCATCGTCCGATGGTCACACACTGCAATTGCAGGTGCTGTTGTCACCAACCGAGAGCACTTAGTGCTCCATGCCACCAGATGCAGCGGTCAGCAAGGGGTATGTAACGGTCTGAGGATGATCAGATATTGGTCGAAATCGGTCGCAGACTAGCCTAGACTGTCAGTCTAGATTGTTTTTATTATATTTTTAATATTATTTTATGACCGCTGAAATTTCCTAAAATCATGTTTAAAAAAATTACGGAAGGTTTATCACGCAACTTCCTGTAATCTCCATCATCATCTCCCAAAAGCTACCTCAGGGAGAAAAATAAAATTTACGACGGGCACATACACCAGGAGTTTCCGCACTGGCAATGATGCGAACTATTTGCACAAAACACGGCATCCCTGACTAGGGCAAAATGAAACAAATGATAGAACTGCCCAAACCAGTTATGACGATTTCCGACATTTAAAATGGGAAATGGATGAGCCGTTGTACTATAACTCACTTGGCAATTCAATCTTCTTGTTTTTCTCCTCAGTCCGCACTTTGATGGGTTCGCTCATATTTCCTCTCTTACTGACACACTCGAACCCTGTGCCAGCTTCAGTTTCCCACATGAACTCCTGTCTTGGTCATCCTCTCTGTTTTCTGTCGACATCACTCCGTCGACGAGAGTTATGAAATGGGATGAATGACGTAGCATATGCGTGTTGCTGTTGTTGTTGTGGTCTACATCTACATCTACATTTATACTCCGCAAGCCACCCAACGGTGTGTGGTGGAGGGCACTTTACGTGCCACTGTCATTACCTCCCTTTCCTGTTCCAGTCGCGTATGGTTCGCGGGAAGAACGACTGTCTGAAAGCCTCCGTGCGTGCTCTAATCTCTCTAATTTTACATTCGTGATCTCCTCGGGAGGTATAAGTAGGGGCAAGCAATATATTCGATACCTCATCCAGAAACGCACCCTCTCGAAACCTGGCGAGCAAGCTACACCGCGATGCAGAGCGCCTCTCTTGCAGAGTCTTGAGTTTGGAGCCTGGTTTGATGCAACTCTGCACGCAAATGTATCCTGTGCAGTCCTCTTCATCTCCGAATAAGTAATGCAACCTACATGCGTTGTAAGCTGTAACTGAATTCAACTCTTTGTCTCCCGCTGCAATTTTAACTTCCATCATTACCAAGTTGACAATCACTTGATGCCTCAGTCTGTGTCCTATCCAGTCAATCCCTTGTTTTAGTCATGTTGTGCCACTAACTCCTTTTTTCCTTCGTTTCGATTCATTATTTCCTCATTAGTTGGCCTACCCTACCCACGTATCCTGTAGCATTTTACCGTAGCATTGCATTGCAAAAGTTTCTATTATCTTCTTGTCTGGACCGTTTATTGTTCAAGTTTCACTTCTGCCTAAGGCTACATGCTAGACAAATATTTCCCGAAAATACTAACATTTTAAATTTATATTCAGAAATGCTTCTCTTGCCTTAGCTTGTCTGCATTTTATACGCTCTCTACTTCGGCCATCACCTGTTATTTTGCTGCCGAATAAACAAATCTAATGTACTTTGTATAGTGTATCATTTCAGAATCTAATTCACTCCACCTGCTTTAATCCGACTACTTTGCATCACCTTGGTTTTATTTTTATTTATATTAATCTTATTGCCTCTTTTTAAGATTATCAGTTCCTTGTAACTGCTTTTCCAAGTCCTGTACTGTATCCACCGGATCTGTAATGTCATCGCTAAAACTGGGTTTTCATATCTTCTGTCTGAATGTTAGTTCCCGTACCAAATTTCTCCTTGATTGCGTCACTGCTTGTTTAATGCTCAGATTGAACCACTTCGTCTATGCTACAACCCGGTATTAATCCCTTCTCAGCTACAGCTTCCGTTTAATGTCCTTCGATTCTTATGTCTGCAATCGGGTTTCTGTACAACCTTGTAATGGTTCTGTTCCGGTGCCAGCGGCCGCCACTTCGAATTCCTGCCGAGTGGCGCCTCCGGCGGCCTGACAAGGGAACCTCCCCATCGCACCCCCCTCAGATTTAGTTATAAGTTGGTACAGTGGATAGGCCTTGAAAAGCTGAACACAGATCAATCGAGAAAACAGGAAGAAGTTGTGTGGAACTATGAAAAAATAAGCAAAACAAAGAAACCGAGTAGTCCATGTGGAACATAAGCAACATCAGGGTAATTATGAACCTAAGAGCGCCGTGGTCTCGTGGTTAGCGTTTGCAGCTGTGGACGGAGAGGTCCTTGGTTCAAGTCTTCCCTCAGGTAAGAAGTTTGATTTTTGATTTTCAGACAATTATCAAAATTCAGGCACTCACACATAATCAACTTCGCTCTCCAAAATTCCAGGACATGTTCACATTTGCTTGGTCATATGCAGGATTTGACGGTCTACAGACGGAAAAATTTGAAAAAGTTAAAAACTTATGTTTTCACAGAGCACTGTGCGACTGTGAAACTGTTGCATTCATTTGTTGCAGTTTATGTGACAAATTCTTATGTTTTCATCACTTTTTGGGAGTGATTATCAAATCCACAAGAAAACCTAAATCGGGCAAGGTAGAAGAATCTTTTTACCCATTCGCCTAGGGTACAAGTTAGGTGGGTCGACAACATATTCCTGTCATGTGACGCATACGCCGTCACCAGTGTCGTATAGAATATTATATCAGACGTGTTTTCCTGTGGAGGAATCGGTTGACCTATGACCTTGCGATCAAATGTTTTCGGTTCCCATTGGAGAAGCACGTCCTTTCGGATACTAATCGCACGGTTTTGCGGTGCGGTCGCAAAACACAGACATTAAACTTATTACAGTGAACAGAGACGTCAATGAACGAACCGACAGATAGTAACTTTGCAAAAATAAAGAAAGTAAAATTTTGTCTCGATGGAAGGCTTGAACCTAGGACCTCTTGTTCTGCAGTTGCTCACGCCAACCACGTGACCGCGGCGCTCCTCAGCACAGAGGGTCCTAAATTACTGCATATGTTGCGCATGGACTGCTCACTGTATATTTTGCTTATTTTTTTCATAGTTCTACACAACTTCTTCTTGTTTCCTCGATTGATATGTGTTCAGTTTTTCGAGGCCTATCAACTGTGCCAACTTATGGCTAAATCTGAGGGGAGTGCGATGGGGAGGTTCCCTTGTGAGAAGGAAGTCTGGCATCGGTCGCGTCCGTGTTGCTCGCGGCGCGCGGGCACGACCTTCCGGACAGAGACGGCTGATGAAGAATGGTTGCAATCTTTGTCCCAGGTGATTCGTCAGACTGGTCGGTCAACCGGAGGTTCCAAACCGTCGTTGGATCTAGTGGCCATGAAGAGTTTAGGGAAGAGGCCCACTGCAACTGCTGCATACCGCCATTCATCGAATTGTGGACTCGGAGAGACCTTAAAAGCCACATAACTAAAAGTGATGTTCGTTAAGATGGTCAATTGCAACTGTGGTAGTCCATGTATATACGAGTGACCGTTACGGCTGTAAAGGAGTTTTCGCTGCTCAGACGCTTGAATAACTTGGTTGTAGTGAAGTACGATAATGGTGCACGTCGTGGTTATTGTTCTGAGTCCATTTGGTTTTGGATGGGCGTGCTTGCCGTGGCAAAAATAATATTTATTACATAATGTGCTACACATTTGATTACTGCGTATCCTGTCATTCATTTGATTATTCTTGAAGAAGGTGTCGTTACGTTTTGAGAGGATTAAGCTACCCCTATTGCTGGATTTAGACCTGCAGAAAAAATGACTAGGACCCTTCTGTAGGAAGTTTAATCCTGTTAAATTTTATGTTTGGAGGCGTTTTCGCTAGCGGCCGCGGTTTTCGAATTACTCAAGGGGAAAAAAAAGTACGAAAGTGACATACAAATGCGAAAGATACAGTTTTGTTTTGACATGTGTTTAGAGATTATCAGACAGTTCGCGTCGCCTTTTTTATGTAAATAAGTATTTGCGAGGGTTGACTGAAAAGTAATGCCTCCACCTTTGTAACTCTTCAATAAAAAAATGGCTCTGAGCACTATGGGACTCAACTTCTGAGGTCATTAGTCCCCTAGAACTTAGAACTAGTTAAACCTAACTAACCTAAGGACATCACAAACATCCATGCCCGAGGCAGGATTCGAACCTGCGACCGTAGCGGTCTTGCGGTTCCAGACTGCAGCGCATTTAACTCTTCAATAGTTGGCAGCATTGGCATGCGGCAGGTACTGGCTTCTTCCGTAGCCTCTTCTCTACTGCTCTAGTTGGCGGGAAGCCTTAGCATTGAACGGTTGTGTTGTTACAGTGTAAAGTATGGAACCCTGCACAGACGGTCGGTCAGTGCGATTTAAGCAACGTGCAGTCGTCAGTTCTTGACAGCAGCAGATGTCACCCCAAAGGAGATTCATCAGAGGATTACAACATTACGACACGGAGACGAAACGTCAATCTATGGAATATCGACACAAATACTAGCCACAGAAAAAGAAATTCAGCAGGAAAAATCATGGTGACAGTGTTCTGGGATGCAGATGGTGTTATTCATGTTGATTTCCTTGATCGTGGAACAATAATAAATTCAGAGTGTTACATCATAAAGTTGCGAACTCTGAAACGACGGCTAACATGGGTCCGAAAGGAGAAGGGAAATGTTTTCCTGCAGCATGACAATGCCAAACCACACACTTCACGTGCCACCACAGCAGAACTTCAGAGACTGAATCATACCACAGTACGGTCCAGATTTAGCACCGTCTGACTTCCATGTGTTCCCGATAATGAAAGACGATCTGAGGGGACATCATTATGCTTCTGATGAAGACGTTGAGAGAATTGTGAGACTGTGGTTGCAGAAACAAAGTGTCGATTCTTCCGTGACAGTTTCAGAAAACTTATTCATTGTTGACAGAAATGTATCCAATTGTCTGGTGATTATGTGGCAAAGTGCGTATTGGTAATTAAAGATCACATTCTGAGGATTATTTCTCTGTTTGATTTATTAAAATATTCCCATTCAAACCCAATTAACGAAGGTGGAGGCAATACTTTTCAACCCTCGTATTTACTGTTTCCTGGCATCTGCATTTCCTCTCATATGATCTGGAGGTTGCACTACCACTTCATTTCCGAAAAATAAGCACATATGTAATAGCTGTCAGAGAGTGGTTGAAAGCTTTGGCGATCAGCTGATTTGAGTTTTGGTTAAATATTCTGTGGAGCGTTTCTTGGAAAATTGAGCGAAAAGGAGTTGGGTGGTATAATAATTATAATGGTAATAATAATAATTATTATCCTCTTGTGGGCCGGCCGGTGTGGCCGTGCGGTTCTGGGCGCTTCAGTCTGGAACCGCGTCACCGCTACGGTCGCAGGTTCGAATCGTGCCTCGGGCATGGATGTGTGTGATGTCCTTAGGTTAGTTAAGTTTAAGTATTTCTAAGTTCTAGGAGACTGATGACTACAGATATTAAGTTTCATAGTGCTCAGAGCCATCTGAACCTTTTTTATCCTCTTGTGGAGTGTTACTCTATTAAATTTCTGTCAGTGTAAACAATGAATTGTTCGGCATGTGTACTTGACCACTTAACAGCGTTTTCTTTTCTGCTTCCGTTTTCTGTATGTGATAATTTCCTTCCACGTTTAGAAGGCATTTTTTATCAATGATTCTAATGATTTTCATGTCATCTTCTCTACTGGTTGGTTTGTCATTATGTTCTCTTAGGTATTCTGCAAATGTAGAGTGGGTTGTCCCATACTTCCAGGCTCTCATGTGCTCTTTGTATCTGATATCAAATGTTCTGTCTGTTTGTCCTATGTATCTGCCATCACAAGTGTTACACCGGTATATGTGACTTTTTTGACAGCTTTGGGGTATATTTTTGTGTATAATTGACGGTTGTGTATGCTACATTTATTCCCTGTCTTTTGAAAATATTGATGATTTTATGTGTGAGTATGTGTTTGTGTGTCATTGTGCACCATCCTGGGTCTTCTTTCATATTTTTCTGAGTATTCTATGTAGTTTGTATGGCACTGAGTATTTGTGTTTAGTTCTGTTGTGTTGTTGTCTGGTTTGGTGCTTTCTGCTTTCATTTTACTTTTAATTTTGCTGTTTAGCTTTGTGACTACGTTACTATTGTAACCATTGTTTTGTGCTAATTGCATTATTATGTCAAGTACTTTTTGGTAGCTTTCTTTGGTGAGTGGCACTGCAGTATTTAGTAAATGTATAGGCACCGTATTATGACACGTCATTCTAAACTACATCATTGTTTACTATCCGCAATCCACCTTATTGTGTGTGTAGAGAGTACTTCTCACACCACTACCTTTTCCTCCCTTCCCTGTGGCATTAATAGTAGACACTTGGAAAGAAAGATTACCGATAATCCTGCAAAACTTTTTCTATGATCCACAAAGAGTCATTCTTGACCCGCCGCCCCCTGCACTCTTACTAAATCTCCAGAAATGTCCCAGTTTAGCCGGTTAGTCCGTAGATAGTGGTGTAAGGTGTTAGCAGTATAATTCTCCAAGCTTCACCCCGCCCCGAGTTTTGCGATGAATAAGCCAGTAAGCCAGTCCCTCCTTGAACTGACTTATTGAGCCGCCACGTAGGAATTCGCCCACATGTTATGTGGAGATGTATGCTCCCGTGGTTTTATGTCCTCTTGCAGATCCACAACAGCGCCTTCGGATTCTGAAAGTGCAATAATACTGTCTACGTTTCATGTAATAAAACGGGAAGAAGTTTTTTGTACAAATAAGTTTTACACCGGATGCCATTATGGTCCGTTTATTAAAGAAACACAGTAAATTGAACTTGTTCACACTGTTTATAAGCTAAATATTAACTGTACGAGAGCATGGTCTACCGCATGACTGATTCGAAAGGAAACAAAAAAACAAAAACAAAAACCGAAAAAGTTCAAATGTATGTGAATTCCTGAGGGACTTAACTGCTGAGGTCATCGGTCCCTCGACTTACACATTACTTAAACTAACTTAAGCGAACTTATGCTAAGAACAACACACACACCCATATTCGAGCGAGGAATCGAGCCTCCGGCGGGAGGGGCCACGCAGTCCGTGACATGGCGCCTCAAACTGCACGGTCGCTCCGCGCGGCCGAAAGACTTCGTATCGACGATTGCCGACTATAGCTCACAGTCTGTAACTTGAATGTACAATCGGTTTAGTACGTATAAGATCGTACATCTTCAGTTATGCCAAAATTATTGATTTATTTATTAATATCATCGTTTCCTTGCATCATAAAATTACTGAAAGATAGTATTTATGACCTGTAGACTCCTCCAAGTGTCTGAGTGACAAGAGTCAACTTTTGTCCGGAAGTATTTATTAATAAAAATTAGTTGATTCGCTCTAGAATAAACGTACTTTGCCTACGTATCTCTTTGCTGATGTTACGAGCGATTTCTGCTTCGGCATCTCATCCCACTGGGTCTGAAAGCGCCAGATGGACAACCGCCTCTGGTAGCCAGCGTGGGGACCTATCGCTCATCCCTCGCTCTCTTGCGCAGTGCAGCGCTGATGCATTCACTTCACGTATGTGAAATAGCAAAACTAAGTAAAATGCACTCTTATCTGCAAAAAAGGGAGAGTTTACAAGGTACAGACGAAGACAGAAATATGCAAACATAGTGTACTGGTAACTGCCTGTAGTAAGTGTAGAAATTACTATGGATGAGAAATTGTAGCCATCTCTCTTACTGTCGATTCAACACACTCATAGGATCCTACAGCGGCAATACAGTGTTTACCACATATGTTTGGTTTATGGAAGCTTGCGTCATCAGGCAGTACAGCGCTTACCACATGTGTTTGCTTTATGAAGCCTGCTTCGCAGAACAATATATCCTTGTCTGTACCTCTGGCCTGGCTGTTGCCTCCACAAGTCGCGGAGTATTAAATACGGCATAAGCTCAGTGGCTAAAGCGGCAGTCAATCATTCTGTAACCCTTTTAAGAAAGATAGGATACTGTTGAAATGTATCCAACGTTTGTCCAATTCAAAGCCGTGACTGAGGAAGCTACATTTCAGTTCGATGAAGTGCTACAGAACAATAAATTTTCGGCTGTTGTAAAGGCTATCTTACGTAATTTCGCTATAAGATGCAAATGATCAACTATATTTTTTCAGGAAGTGACAGCACACGAGGGAGCGTGTTGCATAGTTAGCTGCCATAAATTTTTAGCCAGATATAGATTTTTAAAACCAGAACGATGAACATTTTGAAGCGGCAACTATCTCACTGTTCGTGGAGAAGTTCCTCGAAGAAATAGCCGTGAAATTTTCTAAATGCGCAAAAACTTTGTCAAAACAGCAATTCCGCCTTTACTGTCCGATGCACATTGAGTAGCTGAAGTTCATAACTGCGCTGTACCTGTAGCTCTGGTCTAACACACACATTTCTCACAAATTTTCTTCTGAAAAGTTTCACATCAAGCATTGACATACATTGTATGTCTATGCTCGCATGTCCAATACAGTAAAAACGGAACAATAACTTTCTTATCCATCATCATCATCAGTTATCTGCTATATTAGCAGGTCCTTTGCCTCTCCATTTTCTGCGATCCAATGCTTCCTTCTTAAGGCTGCTGTATGTTGTACCGTCCATCATGTCATCCAGTATCTGGAATCTCTTCCTTCCTCGCTTCCTTTTCCCTTCTACATAACCCTCTAAAACTGTTTTTATCAGTCCGTCATTCTTTCTTAATATATGCCCAATCCAATTTCTTTTTCTTCTCTTTATTACATCTAGTAACTGCCTTTTCTCTCCCACTCTTCTCAGTACCTCTTCATTTTTTACTCTGTCCATCCAACTTATTCCTTCCATCTTCCGCCATGTCCAGATCTCAAAAGCCTCCAGCCTTTCTCTGTCTTTTTTCCTCATAGTCCATGTTTCAGCGCCATATAGAAGAACACTCCATACAAGACATTTTATGAGTCTCTTTCTGAGTTCTCTGTCCATACCGCTGCAGAAGATTCTCCTTTTCTTATAAAACGCCTCTTTTGCCATTGCTATCCTTGTTTTAATTTCTGTGGTGCACTTCCAGTCGGTGTCTATCCTGCTTCCAAGATACTTAAAATTTTGCACCTGTTCTAGTTTTTCTCCATTCAGCACAATTTTTAGTTCCTTATTTCCTCCTATTGCCAATACTTTTGTTTTATTTGTGTTAATTTTCATTTCATATTTTTTTTCCGTTAGTTGCAATGGTGTCCACCAAATCCTGTAATTCTTTTTCCCCTGTGGCTAGAAGGACCATGTCATCAGCTAATCTCAAGCACCCTACTCTTCTTCCTCCAATTTCTACTCCTTTGTCATCTAATGAGCATTGGTCAATCATATTTTCCAAGTAGAGGTTGAAAAGAGTAGGTGATAAACAGCATCCTTGTCTTACTCCTTTCCCTAGTCTGATCCAGTTTGTACTTTCTCCTCTCACTTTAACTGAAACTTTTTGATTAAGGTACAATGAGTTTATAAGTCTTCTGGTTTTCCAGTCCACTCTCTTTTCCCTCATAATAGTCGCCAGCTTGTCCCAAACCACATTGTCAAATGCCTTTTCTAAATCGATGAAGCACATATATAGGTCTCTTCCTTTTTCAATAAACCTTTCTCCTAAGATTCGTAGGAGCCCTATTGCATCTCTGGTGCCCGTATTCCGTCTAAAGCCAAACTGCTCCTCGCCGAGATTCTCCTCTATTACTTTTTCAAGTCTTTTATTAATTATTCTTAACATCACTTTGGCTGCATGTGAAATGAGGCTGATTGTCCTGTGCTCGCTGCATTTCTTGATTCCTTGTTTTTTCGGCAATGGAATCATTACTGTTGTCAAAAAGTCCTCAGGCCATTCACCACTGTCATATATTTTATTACATAACCTCAATATTTCTCTTATTCCATTGTGGTTCAAGCATTTTAGTATTTCTCCCGGTATTGTATCTGTACCTACTGCTTTGCCATTTTTCATTGCAGCAATAGCAGACTTTACTTCTTCCATTATGATGGTCGGTCCTTTCTCTTCATCACTTACACTGTTGTGTGATTCAAGTTCCAGAGTTTCTGGTTTGCTATTTGTGTCATATAGCTCTTTTATATATTCTTCCCATCTCTGGAGGACATCGTCACGATCTTTATACACTACCTCTTCGTCTTTACTCAAAATTTCCATAGTAGCACTTCCTGCTCTGTTTTGTTCCCATGTCATAGTCTTTACTCTGTTGTATAGTAAGTCGTATCTTCCTTTCCTGTCCAGTTCTTCAATTTCATCACATTCCTCTTTTAGCCATTTTTTCCTAGCCTGCTCTGTTTCTCTTCGCAGTTCGCTATTTAACCTTCGGTATATCTTTCTTGCATCTTCAGTGTTCTTGTTTTTCAATTTTCTTCTCTCCTCCATCTTGGAAATCATTTCTTGTGTGACCCATGGTTTTTTTGACCTTTTCCCTTTTACATATCCTATATTTTGCTGTCCTGCTTTAATGATTCCTTCTTTCAGCATATTCCAGTACTCGTTGGCATTATCAGGTGCTTCTTTGTCTCGTAATGTGTTTAGAAAGTCCCGAGACAGCATTTCTGTAATTTGTTCTTTGTTGGACCTTATCTTCTCTAGATCCCATTTCTTCACCATTGTCGCCTTTTTCAGTTTTTTCATTCTTATTTCTATTTCTGCCATAAGTAAGTTGTGGTCACTATTAATATCTGCACCTGGTAATGTGTGCACCTTCTTGATTCCATTCCTGTATCTTTCTTCTACCAGTATAAAATCGATTTGGTTTCTATATTTATCCCCTGGTGATTTCCAAGTGTAGAGCCTCCTCTTATGGTTCTTGAACCATGTGTTTGCCACTATCAGCTGCCTTTCCCTGCAGAAGTCAATTAACCATTCACCTCTGTCATTTCTCTTTCCAAGACCATGACTGCCTACTATGTTTCCCTCTTTCCCTTCTCCCACAATGGCGTTCCAGTCTCCCATTACTATTTTGCAGCATTTTTTATCTTCGTCCATTATTCTCTCTATTACATTGTACGTTTCCTCTACAATTTGGTCATCATGTTCTGAAGTTGGTATATACACCTGGACAATCAGTAAATCTTTTTGTGCTCCTTTCAGCATTACACCAATAACCCGGTCATTTGCATAGTCCACATATTCCACACATTTAGCCAATTCCTTTGTCATAATCATTCCTACTCCATTAATTCCTTTTACTTCTCCTCCTGAGTAGTAGAATACATATTCATCTGACTGCAACTCTCCATGTCCATTCCATCTTACTTCAGCAACTCCTACGAGGTCCATATGATTCTTTTCCATCTCTCTTTTAAGGTTTTCTAGTTTCCCTGCTTGTAGCAGAGTTCTGACATTCAAGGTACCAATTCTCGTTTTGATTTTTTGCCTCCTTTCAAGTTGTCCCCCCCGGAGATCCGAATGGGGGACTATTTTACCTCCGGACACTGATTTAACATGAGAGGAAGCCATTTTTTGTGCATAAAATGGAGACTGCATTATGCAGGGTAGATAATCTGCGGTGGTATTCCGTTGCCTTCCGCAGTTCTGGAGGCCGCCCCTAACATGGGATACAGACGCCTTTTGCAGCCGCTCGCTCCGGGTCAGACGCTGCATGAGAAGTATAGGTTGGAAAATGAAAGACCCCTAGCCCTCGAAACCTAATAGCGTCAGGGTCGCAAAAGAACAAGAGCTGGCCGAGGGTGGCCAGATAAGAAAGATAAGAGTGAGGAGCCTGGCATAAGTAAGTGGAAGCAATGCCAGTACTCAGCTCGGGGCCCCGTGGTCGCCAGCCACGTATCACTAGGTGTGACTCCTTGTATCATAAAAATGGATGTATACATTTGTGTGTGTGTGTTTGGGGGGGGGGGGGGGGGAACAGGGAGGGGGTGTAAGTTCAGCATCTCCTCTTAACTGGACCTATTGCAGCCATAGTCGGTACACATATCCCTTACTATAAGGCAACAGTCGTTGTTGGGGTAATAACCACCTACCTACCGTAGTTGAAGAGATAAAATGCCATAAACAATTAGATGCGCGAAAAACAGCCGCATCATCCTTGACGTTTAAATATAGTACGTCTGTGCTACTAACTGTATTCGCAACAAATTTGTAGGCAGTAGCCACATATGTTGCTAACTGCATCTACAAAAGTACGAGTATGTCGTGATGCCACAAATATTTCAGGAAGGGAACCACGAGAAATACGATCCCTGCAACGAATTGTGACGTCACACTACTCGGCTTGTCCGTCACTCTTCGCGACTGCTTGGATCCGTGCAGGGCCGCCGGGAAATCAGTATGTAATTAAAAAGGTAACCCCCCCCCCCAATTTATGAAACATTAAGGGTATCCACCTTCCGTTCGTCCTCCGGTCTGTTAATCTGAAGGATACTCGTTTATGGAATCTGCCGTTAGTTGCATGTGACGTAGATTTTATTCTTTCATGTTGATTAGTAACTTTCTCCTCTTCTCCTTTCCTTTTCCGTTTCAGTGTAAATATTCGTTGAAACAGAATAATTTACATATAAGAACAAGGAAACCAGAGCAAAAATGGCTCAAATGGCTCTGTGCACTATGGGACTTAACATCTGTGGTCATCAGTCCCCCAGAACTTAGATCTACTTAAACCTAACTAACTTAAGGACATCACACACATCCATTCCCGAGGCAGGATTCGAACCTGCTACCGTAGCGGTCACGCGGTTCCAGACTGACGCGCCTAGAACCGCACGGCCACACCGGCCGGCGAAACCAGAGCAAGTTAATTGCATAATTGCACGATATGTAATCACTCAATGTCTGACGGGCACACGCTCCTTTTGTGCAATGGACGGAGTTTACATATGAATAGAATCATCATCATCATCATTTAAGACTGATTATGCCTTTCAGCGTTCAGTCTGGAGCATAGCCCCCTTATAAAATTCCTCCATGATCCCCTGTTCAGTGCTAACATAGGTGCCTCTTCTGATGTTAAACCTATTACTTAAAAATCATTCTTAACCGAATCCAGGTACCTTCTCCTTGGTCTGCCCCGACTGCTCCTACCCTCTACCCTCCCATGAGTCTCTTGGGTAACCTTGCTTCTCCCATGCGTGTAACATGACCCCACCATCTAAGCCTGTTCGCCCTGACTGCTACATCTATAGAGTTCATTCCCAGTTTTTCTTTGATTTCCTCATTGTGGACACCCTCCTGCCATTGTTCCCATCTACTAGTACCTGCAATCATCCTAGCTACTTTCATATCCGTAACTCAACCTTGTTGATAAGGTAACCTGAATCCACCCAGCTTTCGCTCCCATACAACAAAGTTGGTCGAAAGATTGACCGGTGCACAGATAACTTAGTCTTGGTACTGACTTCCTTCTTGCAGAAGAGAGTAGATCGTAGCCGAGCGCTCACTGCATTAGCTTTGCTACACCTCGCTTCCAGTTCTTTCACTATGTTTCCATCGTGTGAGAATATGCATCCTAAGTACTTGAAACCGTCCACTTGTTCTAACTTTGTTCCTCCTATTTGGCACTCAGTCCGTTTATATTTCTTTCCCACTGACATTACTTTCGTTTTGGAGATGCTAATCTTCATACCATAGTCCTTACATTTCTGATCTAGATCTGAAATATTACTTTGCAAACTTTCAATCGAATCTGCCATCACAACTAAGTCATCCGCATATGCAAGACTGCTTATTTTGTGTTCACATATCTTAATCACACCCAGCCAGTCTATTGTTTTCAACATATGACCCATAAATAATATGAACAATAGTGGAGACAGGTTGCAGCCTTGTCTTACCCCTGAAACTACTCTGAACCATGAACTCAATTTACCGTCAACTCTAACTGCTGCCTGACTATCCATGTAAAGACCTTTAATTGCTTGCAAAAGTTTGCCTCCTATTCCATAATCTCGTAGAACAGACAATAACTTCCTCCTAGGAACCCGGTCATATGCCTTTTCTAGATCTATAAAGCATAGATACAATTCCCTGTTCCACTCATAACACTTCTCCATTATTTGCCGTAAGCTAAAGATCTGGTCCTGACAACCTCTAAGAGGCCTAAACCCACACTGATTTTCATGCAATTGGTCCTCAACTAATAGTCGCACTTTCCTTTCAACAGGACCTGAGAAGATTTTACCCACAACGCTGATTAAAGAGATACCTCTGTAGTTGTTACAGTCTTTTCTGTTTCCATGTTTAAAGATTGGTGTGATTACTGCTTTTGTCCAGTCTGATGGAACCTGTCCCGACTCCCAGGCCATTTCAATTATCCTGTGTAGTCATTTAAGACCTGACATTCCACTGTATTTGATGAGTTCCGACTTAATTTCATCCACCCCAGCTGCTTTGTTGCACTGCAATCTATTGACCATTTTCTCCACTTCCTCAAATGTGATCATATTTCCATCATCATTCCTATCCCATTCTACCTCGAAATCTGAAACATTACTGATCGTATTTTCACCTACATTGAGCAACTCTTCAAAATACTCCCTGCATCTGCCCAAGGCATCCACAGGGTTAACCAGCAGTTTTCCTGACCTGTACAAAATACTTGTCATTTCCTTCTTACCTCCCTTTCGAAGACTGCTAATTACACTCCAGAATGGTTTTCCAGCAGCTTGACCCAAAGTCTCCAACCTGTTTCCAAAGTCTTTCCAAGATTTCTTCTTGGCTGCTGCAATTATGTGTTTGGCTTTGTTTCTTTCTTCAACATAACTTTCTCTGTCTACCTGAGTTCTAGTATGTAGCCATTTCTGATACGCCGTCTTTTTCCTTTTACAGGCTGCCTTGACTGTGTCATTCCA
The DNA here is from genome assembly GCF_021461395.2 of Schistocerca americana. Lineage (NCBI taxonomy): Eukaryota > Metazoa > Arthropoda > Insecta > Orthoptera > Acrididae > Schistocerca > Schistocerca americana. Next base: position 917,960,772 of record NC_060119.1, on the reverse strand, counting down.
CCAAGCTGTTTGCTTCATCCTACTTTTACACACTACTGTTCCAAGACATTCTTTAGCCACTTCTAGTACTGTGTCCCTGTACCTTGTCCATTCCTTTTCCAATGACTGTAATTGACTACATTTCAACTAACTGGTACCTTTCTGAGAAATTGAAAAAAAAAAAAGTGTAGCTCACTGACGTAATATCAACAATAAATATCTTGCCAGGCGAAGATGCGTAGAAGTTTTGTTCTTTTTACATGTATAACAGTACGATGCAATAAAACTGTCGATATCATTCATAGAAAAAGAACAGAAAATCTACAGTGGAACAAAAAGTTGGTTGTCTAGGAAGGAGTGATGACATTGAAAGGTGTAGACAAGTTGGAGAGATTATGCAGGTTTAGCTGCCCTATTTTGTTGTCGATAAACCTGACAACATGTGAATACATTGGCGGTAATTCATGCATATGAGGGAATTAACATGTACTCGAGTCAGCAGAGTACAGCCGATTACGGATTAAGTCCTCCGTGTTCAGCGTACGATCGGTGTATCACTAAAAAATGTCATTCCGGCAGACACACGCACGTCCAGCGATCTTACAACAGCGCGCCGTTCGCTCTACGGGCGACGTTGAATAATTATCGGTCTCCGCGTAGCAATTTGTTTCCGTCTGGTTCCGCAGGGAAATTTAATGGACTGTTGCGCAGCGGGCGAGCTAGAATCTGTTTCTATTAAGCGGAGCGTATTAATATCGTCCTACTCTGCCAACTGCTACGAGACCTGTTGTGAGATCTGCCTGGTGGGTGTCTGACGGAAACTTCAGATGTAATTAAACTTCTGTCGCCCGACTTATGTGGGTTGTGGAGTTTACTAGCGCATGTAGCGGAAAGACAGTTTCAAACAGCTTGTCGAGTTTCGTCTTGGAACCTTGGAAACATAACGAAGAACGTTCGCAATGTATATAGTGAAAAATTGATTAATTAATTATGCTGTAGGTTTTTCGGATACCGGAGAATGCATTTTAAAACATGTTTGGGAAAACAGCACTAAAGCACGCCGAGTCCTCAAGTTTAATTTGAAACCCATGTGAATGTACATACGTAGTAAAATATTTTTGTATTTTGTTTCGAAATAGTGATTGTATTTATACCTCCTCGCCTTGATCATCACTTTGAATACGACTGTATTTAAACATGAATATCATCCATTTCATGAGTATCGTATCTAGATTATACTAAAACCTCGACTTCAACCATTGACCCCAGTCTACTGCATTACTTTGATGGGAGTAAAAAACATGTGTCCCTTTCGATAAGCACTTCACAGTACACTATGTCTTGAGCCTTCTGTGCCACACTTCCACTCCCTTCATAGCTGATCATACTGTTTTGCCTCGGTTCGTAATGTCACACATAGACTCACAGACTGGTCACTTTTTTGCCTGTACGGGTTCTTCCATCCTCTTGCTCCCTTAAGTCATATCCTCTCTGAGGAAAAAAAATATTTGATACTGTTGAAGCTCTGATGATCATTCCCTGATGTATTGACCGTTGGGGATCTTCGGTCGTCTGGCATCAGTGTTCATTCCCGACAGTCCACACTTTTTTATAGCAAAAATTCAGAAAGGCAACGGAGCAATTGGCGGAAGAGCAACAATAGGTACCAAATAACATTTATTTCACGTTGTTCGTTAGGTTTCAGAATAGCAACACCTTTTGTTCCACGTTTACGAGGATAAAGCGGAACGCCACCGCTTGGAGATGAAAGAGCAAGTTTTATAGGTCAAAAATTGTCTTACTTTTTTCTTTTTGTACCTTCCTTAGGTTAAGACACTTAGTACAACCCGCATTTGAACTAAGATTCTGGGAGGCTTGTGAAACATTAATTTAGAGTTGCTATAACCTTTTCATTGGACACAAAATATTTCCCAATCGTAAATTTGTTGTGGGAGTAAATTACTAAAATCTGGAGAGTATAGACTTTGCAAATGACACACAATAATTCTTAATTAAAAAATAAAATATCATTTAAAATAGTAAAAAAATTACCCGCAAGCCTCGCAACTTCCAAATATTTTACATACACTGTTGATAAAGATCGCGATAGAATTTTGCGGTTAGTTCTATGATAAATTTTTAAAAGACTAAGTGAACTCACTCTTTGAATGCTGTAGTAGTTTAGGGTCTTGCATGATACACTTTCTGTTTCTATACCGCCAAAGAAGACTGTGTAATTAGACTCCTCCCTAGAGCATGGGTGTGTGTGTTGTTCTTAGCATAAATTAGCTTAGGTTAGTTTAAGGTGTGTGTAAGTGTAGGGACCGATGACCTCAGCAGTTTGGTCCCATAAGAATTCACACACATTTGAACATTTTTTTTTTTTTTTTTTTGTAATTAGACAGTCCTTTCTGGCCTTTTAACAGAGTCAGAACACACTTCAAGTCTTGGAAACGGTGTCGGGTCACCCACAGACAGGAAGTATGAAATGCATTGGACTGAGCCAGCACGGGGTGTCTCGTCTTTTGGGACGGAGACTGATTTTCCTGCTAAGTCTGGACAGTCACAGAGAGAAGCTATGTGGGTCATTGGGAGCTCCAATGTTAGGCGGGTAACGAAGCCTCTCAAGGAAACAGCCTGCAGGTCGGGAGAGACTGCCAGTTCGCACTCGGTGTCTGCTGGGAGACCTCGTCCGAGATGTGGAGGAGGCTCCTCCAGTGGCTATTGAACACAATGGGTGCATCCTGCTGTGGATAGGGGCTCTGTGGGCACTAGCTATAATGTAACTGCCGCTAGGGTTCTGAGCCATTTTCGGTTCCTACTAGCGGCTAACTGAACTGGTGAAGGCACCTCGCATTGCATGCTCACTATTTGGAGTATTGTACCCAGAGTCGATAGCGGTCCTCTAGGTTTGGAGCAGAGAGCAAGATCTAAACCAGAGGTTCAAACGATTCTGCGATGATTCTGGATGCGAATTTATTATTTTTTATATATGTTGAAGAATTGTACGGCTCCCCTCAATTGACCAAGTGTACACTACAAGCAGGAAACGGCTACTAATGTAGCGGAGTGCATGTGGCATGGACATTGGAGATTTGTAAGTTACAGGAACCGCTTCTTGAGATCAATGCTGAATTGTCTGGCTAAATCGCAGACAGATCCGCCACATTATACAGAGAGACGTTCGTCCTTCCACATCGAAATTAGAAGAAGTTAATATGATATTAGTAAACTGCAGTAGCATCTATGGTAAGGTCACAGAATAATTATCACTCGTTAAAAGTGATGATGCCCAGATCGGAAGAGCAACGAAATTGTAAATGCAGATTGGAATATATATAGCAAATATAGGTTAGACGCCAATGCCAGCGACATTTTTATTGCGGTAAAGAGTTCGACAGTATCTAGTAAAGTTATTGCAAGTCCGAAAGTGAAATAGTCTGGATAAATGTCAGCGTCAGAGGTAGGTCAAACTTGGTGATTGGATGCTTTTATAGATCGCCTACGACAAGAGCGGTCGTGTCAGAGCGCTTCAGAACAACCTGGAGAAAATCACGAGTAAAATGAAATGTGTGTGTGGCTAGCGCCTCCCAGTAGACCGGTGCGAGTCTGTTTAGTTCAAGCCACTTTGGCCACTTGCACATCGATGAGGATGAAATGATGATGGATACAACGCAACACACAGTCCCCGAGCAGAGAAAAATGTCCAACCCCAGCTATGGAGGAGGACATAGCTGATCACGGTACTGTAATAGGCGGAGAATTCAGGTGGCCATCTAGAGACTGGGACAGTCAGGCAATCAAAACTGATGTCAGAGAAAGCGATTTGTGTGAGACTGATCTGAATGTCTTGTTTGGAAATTACTTGGAGCCACAAGTTAAAGAACAAACGCGTTAGGGCAATATTTTAGATCTCCTAGTGACAAAGAGACCCGAACTTCTCGAGCCAGTTAACATCGAGGTGGAATCCGTGATCATAACGCTGTGATAATATCAATGACCATGGGTATTACAAAGAATATTAGGAAAGATAGGAAAATAATTATGGTTAGCAAGAGAGACACGTTACAAATTGCAGAGTATTCAATCTGTCATTCTGCTCTGATGACGAAGATTGGAGTACAAACGGATAAAATTCAAGAATTGTACAATATGTCTGAGACAAGGACGTTTAATAACAGAGAGAAAGCCGAAATGCCGAGTTTCGTCTTTCAAAAATGTTACACCGCGCAAGATCGTAGTCTGGTTTTCCTCTCAATTGTCGCACTAATGCCGAAAAGTGAGATATTGAGATAAACGATAGCGGAATAGAAAATCAACTGAAAATGCTCAAAAGCGGACAGACACTACTCGAAGCTACTTGCACGCTTTCTAGCAGTATTTCGCTATAGATCACTGGAGCAAACGAAGGGTACCTAGCGACTGGGAAAAAGAGCAGGTTCTTCCCGTTTTCAAGAAAGGCCAAGGCCGCTGCAGAGACGCACACGATTATAGGTCCATACCGCTAGCCTAAATCTATTGCAGAATTATGGAAAATCTCTTACTCTAGCTCGTGATGACGATCTTGGAGAACAAAAATCTCCCTTATAAAAATCAACATGGATTCTGCAAATGGAGACTTTGTGAAACTCGGCTCCTCTGTTCGTCCATGAGATACAGAGGCCAAGGTGCTCAGGTAGATGCTGTAATCCTTGACTTCAGGAAGTCATTTGACATTGAATTCATGAAAACTGCGCCCAGTGAAATTTGCTTCCAACCATAAATCTGTGAAATCTGCGCCCAATGCCTGCTGCCTTTGTGTCACGGATTACCTGCGCCGGACTGTCGTAATTACTCTAAACCATCTGCTCCCCAGACACTGCAATTACTGTGCCCCGATGGATCTCCTCTGCGACAGTAGCCGACTCTCAGAACAAACAGCCTTAGTACCGCTCTAACTGTCGTAGAGTTGGTGTGCGAGTTGTATATTTCTGTCACAGTAATTGCATAGGGAATCTTCAACGATCATTCAGGGTATGCCATATTGCCATTTGAATGTTATCTTACATAGTGAAGAGAACGAAAGAAGAGGGGACTGTGACGTGGCGCTGTTACAGACCAAAGATTCGACGGTGCTTTTTTCACTCTAACATCAGTGTGGAACTCTGGATGACACTCGGTTGGAAGTAAGAAAGACTTTGAACCAGTCAAAGAAACGGACGCTAAAGAGACTTCTATTTCCGAAATATATTCAGAGGAGCAGGGTTGTTGCATAATCGAGGTTATGACTTTGTCACTGAAATTCCAGAACAGCAAGCAACGAAGAGAATTTTGTACTACCACCGGTCAAACTCACAGTGAAATGAGAGAGATCCGGAGACAAGAGAAGAAACTGACATCAAAGCAGATTTACTAGCTGTGAATGATTGCAGCAGTCTTCTGTTAAGCGACGGCAAATTAGGAACAAGGGTTATTGCCGGTACGTTCAAGTGCTTGCGGCGTGTATGGTTTGATTGCATGTTGTACAATTTCAGCAAGATTGCAATAAAACTAGTTACTTATTATTATGTAACATGAGGTTTTATTTAAACACCGCTTTTCCCGACTAATGATCGTTATTTTGTTAAAGAAATGGTTCACAATGGTTCAAATGGCTCTGAGCGGTACGGGACTTAACATCTGTGGTCATCAGTTCCCTAGAACTTAGAACTACTTAAACCTAACTAAGCTAAGGACATCACACACATCCATGCCCGAGGCAGGATTCGAACCTACGACCGTAGTGGTCACGCGGTTCCAGACTGAAGCGCCTAGAACCGCACGGCCACACCGGCCGGCTGTTAAAGAAATCTCCATCTGGGAACTTGTAGCAATGTTGTCCGTCAAGCAGTGTAAATGGCACTAAGTTCATACACAAAAGTAATCATTTTAACCAGCAAACAAGGTTAATGTATGATAAGTAATCTGAACTAAACAAGAGTAATCATTTTAAGTAATTTTCAGTGCTGTTGTATAATAGTCTCTTTGTTAGTTGCAGATCGTTTATCGAATATAACGCTACGGTTATTCGAAGTGGCAACATTTTTCTTTAAGCAAAATGAACAGTTTGTCACACAATACCACACGTACACAACACCAACGTATTTTTCCTGTCAAAATATTTCATAAAAGATATGAATTTATATCACGTAAGATGTTGTTTGCATTCATAGAAGTTTACTGTATTTACAGTCTAACTGCAATTTATTACCTCAGAGTGGGTTCTCGGCCACCAATAGACAATTATTATCGTAATCATGACCAACAATATTTATGTCTGTATAGAAAATAAATTTAAAACTGCCGCTGCAATATTTCACTAAGATGGCGCCTAACATAAGACAGTCACTTATCGATTGTGCTTCAGGACCTGTTTTACTACTAACAAATAACATATATTAAACCCTTTTGTACCTTCAATATACGCATTAACATTTAAAAATATTTCTCAACGTTAATCGCTTATTATTCAGCATTTACCAATAAAACGCGCTGTAGATCAATAGCGCTAATGGCTGCGCTCTTTTGTACCTCAGCAGAAAAATTAACATTTATATAGGACGAGAATTACAATGAAGTAAAACTCCTAACAAAGAAGGTTCATTTCAGTAAACTCTATTTTTCAAATATTGAATTAGCAGCATAATACAGTTTTTTTACAGACCTCTGTGTTACAAGACATCAGTCACATCCTAACAGTACAACAGTTCGAACAAGAAGTAGGATTTTTCTAGAAGAATCATAGATAACAAAAGATTGAGACTTTCATTCTCTTTTTCCATGTGTATTGCCTGAGATATAATTTTTTACAAAATATGAAATTATGTCGTTGACAATAAATATTTATTATTTTATTAACGATGAAGTCCTTTTTATTAATATCACGAGAATACGATTAATATTCATTCACATTCCACACATAGTGCTGTCGTGAATATTATTCTGAGTAAAATATGGGCGTGGATATTATATGCAGCAGCAAATATACACCATTCACCCGACATTGGGAGTACATTAATGAGACAAACATCTATCCAGTTGCCTTTGAATTATTGCCGAACAAAAGAAAAGAGACATACATCCGTCTTTTCCTAAAATTGGTGGAAAATATTCCAGAATGGAAAACTGCGAACGTGACTGTAAGATTTCAAATCACCAGCGATCTCTGTACAACCGACAGCCTAAGTATGTTGATGTTATTTCCACATGAAGAAGTGTGTCGAAGAAGTGTGTCTGTAAAAAAGTCCAAGATGTAACGTTTACTCGTGAACACATAGAAAATGAAGAAGTGAGACAACAAATTCGTATGTGTGCCGCGCTGGCGTTTCTACAGCTTGAAGATGTATGTGATGGCTGGATCGAGATACGTTCACAGGCACCGGATATCCACAGGCTTTCTGATTTTTTGACTACTTTGTATATAGATGACCGGAAAATGAAGAAAACCCTATTAACCCTCGGAGTTGCTACAAATGGCGCCATCAAACGACCAACGCTGTAGAAGGTAAGAACCACAAAATGAATAACATGTTTGCTTAACCAAATCCTAAAATCAATGACGTAATTAGATGTATGAAAAATTAAGTAGAAAATTCAGCTTGCGCGCTAATGAGGGCAGAGCTGAGTATGGCAGATAAAAAAAAAAAAAGAAATTTGTCCACATGATACGGAATGAAAGGTTGGAAAAAATAGTAAAAAAGTACGAAAAGTATGGTGAGATCAGGGCTTTGTTGAAAGCTAGCTCCAACCGACAAAATTTGACTAAATTTATTAGAAGATTTATATAGACAGAAAAATGTACAAAATGTAAATAGCAAATTATAAATAAAAAAATCGAAAAAAGATACAATGATAGCGCTTATAAGCTGATTTTAACCGGCCTAGGCCTGGATAAAGTGTGATGCAAATCTTATTATTTTTAAAAACCTGGCCTCAATTCTATGGCCGGCCATGCTGAATTTGGTTTTCCGTAGTTTCTCAGATGATTCCAGGCAAACGATGGGAGGGTTCCCTAAGCAGGCTACCGTTGCTGCCTCCCCGTCGCATAACGACAAATCCGAGCGAAAGCTACACTGATCAGCCACAACATTATGACCACCGATCTTCTATCGATATAAACACGTCCAGGCGACAGCAGCGTCACCTGGCGAGGATTGGCTGTAGTCAGACACATGCACGGTGCATGTATCAGTGAATGTGTTGTCCGTATGTAGAATGGAGAAGGCGCCCGGATTATCTGAGTTTGACCGAGGGCAGATTGTGATGACCCGCAGGCTCAGCACTAGCTTTCAGAAACTGCACAACTTGTCTGATCTCGAGGAGTATTGTGGTGACTGTCTTCAACATGTGGCGAAAGAAGGTCCAGACGTCGTGGGTGGTTGGGCGGTCACGCCTCATTACAGAAGTCGGACGCCGTAGGGTGACAGACTGATAAAACAGGACAGGACGCGAAATGTTGAGGAACTAACATCAGACTTTAATGCTGGGCGCAGTGCACCGAAGACTCTTAAAGATGGGTCTCCGGAGGCGACGACCGGTGCATGTGCCACTGTTAACACCGCGACATTGGCAGCTGCGACTCAAATGGGCAAGTGACCATCGGCACTGGAGGTTGGCGCAGTGCAGAGCGTTGGATGATCTGATGAACCCCGATTCCTTCTTCATCACGCCGATGGAAGGGCGCGAATCCGTCGTCTTCCACGGGAACATGTCCGTGACACCTGCACTTTGGGACGGAGACAAGCTGGTAGCAGCTCCACTATGCTCTGGGGAACATTTCACGTGTGCATCCATGGCTCTAGTGGAGATCGTGCAAGGCACCATGATGGACAAGAACCATCGTACACTGGTTGCAGACCACGTACACACATTCATGACGATCATATTTCCCCCGACAGCAGTGGCACTTTTCAACAAGATAACGCACTATGTCACGTGGCAATGAGTATGATGGAGTAGTTAGAGGAACACACTGGCGAGTTCCAGTTTGTGTTGTAGGCCCCTAACTCGCCAAATCTGAATCCTATCAAACACATCTGGAATGTAATTGAACGTGGCGTCAAAGCTCATCGCCCCCCCCCCCCCCCCCCAGAATATGCGGCAACTTAGGTGGCTTGTGTGCGCAAATCTGATGCCAACTCCCTCCAACGACCTATCAAGGTCTCATTGCTTCCATGCCACGACTGATCGCCACAGTTACCAGCGCCAAAGGTGGACATATCGCCTATTAGGTAGGTCGTCATATTTTTTTGGCTGATTCAGTGTAAATCTCATCGACAATAACAGCCGATGCGACGTAAAACATCAAACGCAGAATTTGTTTTCGCTAGGTTGTCATCACGATGAATGAAGATATAATGAGCTAAAATTAAACGTATCAGTGGAATGTAGTCTGAAAACGCAGCGACCGCTACGGTCGCAGGTTCGAATCCTGCCTCGGGCATGGATGTGTGTGATGCCCTTAGGTTGATTAGGTTTAAGTAGTTTTAAGTTCTAGGGGACTGATTGTTGTGTCTAGACAAGACAGCCTAGACACAATGAGAGGAAGCCGAAAGGCACGCGCTAAGCTAAAGCAGGATGGCGTGAGGTCTGAAACAGGATACGTAATGAATGCTATAAAGAAAAGTACGTAGCTTCTGGAATACTTAACTTTAATCCATCCTTTTGGTACATCTGGAGATTGTGGCAACACAAGTGAGACTCTTTAGATACATGCAATGTTACTAATGGCGCCTTGCTAGGTCGTAGCCATTGACTTAGCTGAAGGCTATTCTAACTATCTGCTCTACAAATAAGCGAGGCTTCGTCAGTGTAGTCGCTAGCTACGCCGTCCGTACAACTGGGGCGAGTGCTAGTCCGTATCTCGAGACCTGCCTTGTGGTGGCGCTCGGTCTGCGATCACACAGTGGCGACACGAGGGTCCGACATGTACTAATGGACCGCGGCCGATTTAAAACTACCACCTAGCAAGTGTGGTGTCTGGCGGTGACACCACACTGATGACCTCAGACGTTAAGTCCCATATTGCTCAGAGCCATTTTGAACCACCAGTGTAATGTAAACTTCGTTTCTGTGAGGAACTTGCCGTTCACTTTATAGAGTTTCTAAGACAAATATACATACTTCAATAACGTAAAGATAAGACTCATGAGCTATTTAAATATTATTGAATGTCTTGGCGATATTTGCTGTGGTCAGTTTTGAATTCTTACAGAACCGTACAAGGAATTCCCCCTTTGGTTGGGTTTTATTGGCAGGACACTTGGAAAATGTAACAGATCCACTAAGGACACTGCCTACAATACCCTTGTCCGTCCTCTTTTAGAATACTGCTGCCCGGTGTTGGATCCTTAACAGATAGGAATGACGGAGTACATTGAAAAAGTTCAAAGAAGGGCAGCACGTTTTATATTATCGCGAAATGTGGCAGAGAGTGTCACATAAATGATACAGGATTTGGGCTGGACATCATTAAAAGAGAGGCGTTTTTCATTGCGACGGAATCTTGTCACGAAATTCTAATCACCAACTTCATCCTTCGAATGCGAAAATATTTTTTGACACCGACCTACATAGGGAGAAACGATTACCACGATAAAATAAGGGAAATCAGAACTCGTACAGAAAGATATTGGTGTTCATTCATTCCGTGCGCTATACGAGATTGGAATAATGGAGAATTGAGAAGGTGGTTCGATGAACACACTGCCAGGCACTTAAATGTGATTTGCAGAGTATCCAGGTAAATGCACATGTACAGTGGCCTAGCTAGGTGGTATAAAATACAACATATGTGCGGAGGAGGTTTTTCGTATTTGTGATTAAGTATTCAAAGTTTAATGTCCCCTACTTCGCAAACAGTTTTTCTGAATGAGGTAAAACGCATTAAAACAAACTAGAGTTTAACTGATTATTAACGAAGCTGAACAAGTAACCGAAGATCTTCTTAGTGACAGGTGATTAGCACGTAGCTTAGAACTTCTTCCTTCCATCTCGGCTGCAAGTTTTGAGTCTGCTTCATCAGTATCGATGTCTTTAGATAGCCCATTTTTATTAACTAACTGCTCATTTAGACAGCTGTGCTTGATTCATAGTGGACTCAAGATAATTCTTAATTAATTTTGAAAACAAATGATTCTATTTCATAAAGGTATCGAAACACACAAACTTAAGAAAAATCTTAGCACCAAAATAAGGCTGGGAATGGATTCGGAAATAATTGTCATCTGATATTTGTATAATCGTGGGAAGTTCCGTTTCTGAAGTTTTAATCAACTGACTAGGATCTGAAACAGCATCCATGGTTTTGCAACGTGTATCGATTTCTTGTAGAAAGCTGCCGATGCACTCTTAACATTGACCTTCTCAGTTCTCAGCGTGCTGTGTAGTAAAGCTTGAAAAAGCGAGCTCGAAATCGCTAGGCAGCGTCCCTCAGCGTTTGTGCATGTCGGGCAAGAGGATTAGTGGACCCTTCCTCGGCCCTTCCTGGGCGCACAAAGCCGCGCGGGGTACCCGCGCCATCGGGGCGCCTTGTCACAGTCCGTGCGGCTTACCCCGTCGGAGGTTCGAATCCTCCCTCGGGCATGGGTGTGTGTGTGTTGTCCTTAGCGTCAGTTAGTTGAAGTTAGATTAAGTAGTGCGTAAGCTTAGGGACTGATGACCTCAGCTGTTTGGTCCCATAATACCTTACCACAAATTTCCAAATTTTTCCTGAGCGCACATTTCTCTGACGGCAAATTTCAGAGGCGCAGTTTTCACCTTTTGACACCCTACCGCACTATCATTTAATGAACAAACACGAGCCTAATAAATATCAGACTAGATCTGTGAGTGAATACAGGACTTCCTTGCAAACAGAACTCAATGCGTCGTTCTTAAGAAAGCAGAATCGACAAATACAAAACGTAAATTCGGAAATACCCAAAGGGAATGGGATATGGCTGCTAGTATTTACAATTTACATTAATGACGCAGTGGTTACGTTGAAGAATCGATTAGGCTATTCTCGGATGATGCTGTTATGTACACAAAATGCAGGAAGACCTAAAGAGGATCGACGTTTGGTGCGTGTTGTGTCACTTCACCCTGAATGTGGGTAAATATATTTGTTTGTTGGCAAACCACAGTTGTCATATAATGAAATTCATTCCCGGTTCAAATGGCTCTGAGCACTCTGGGACTTTAATGCTGAGGTCATCAGTCCCCTAGAACTTAGAACTACTTAAACCTAACTAACCTAAGGAGGAGCACACCACAGAACTGCAGAAACGCCTTAACAAATCTGTATTTGCAATTCGAGTGTTAGCAGACATAGGCGACATAAAAATGAAGAAGCTTGCATACTTTGCCTACTTTCATTCCATAATGTCATATGGTATAATATTTTGGGGTAACTCTTCAAGTCAAACAAAAGTTTTCAGAGTCCAAAAGCGTTTAATACGTATTATTTGTGGAGTAAATTCACGGACGGCCTGTAGAAACCTCTTCAAAGAACCGGGTATACTAACTACTGCGTCTCAGTATATTTACTCCTTAATGAAATTTGTCCTAAATAATATATCTCTTTTTCCAACAAACAGCTTAGTTCATACATACAATACCAGGAACAAAAATGATCTGCACAAGGACTTAAAAGCACTTACTTTAGTTTAAAAAGGGGTCCACTACACAGGAACACTCATCTTGAATAATTTGCCAGCAAACATAAAACATTTAGTTAGAAATAAAGATCAGCTTAAAAGGAGCCTGAAAGACCTACTAGTGGCCAACTCCACTGACGATTTTTTTTAATAGAAACAAATGATGTATTGTATATATTCATACTATTAATATTGTTATTTCAGCTTTAAAAAAATTGACATGTTCCACATCCACGAGGATCTCCTCAGCACGGATCTATGGAACGAAAAACTAATCTAATCTAATCTATCACACACATCCATGCCCGAGGCAGGATTCGAACCTGCGACCGTAGCGGTCGCGCGGTTCCAGACTGTAGCGCCTAGAACTGCTCGGCCACTCTGGCCGGCTAAATCCATTCCCGAAAGTCAACTGTTATGGGTATATATGTACTATAGAGAGCTATATATGAAAACCTATGCCGGACCGGGACTCATACGTCGATTTCCTGGTTATCGCGAGATTGGGATATCCGGGCACGCTCCCTGGACCGAAAGGGAATCACGAGATGTGCAAGTGGGGGTAAATGAATCAGTAATGTAAGAGAATAAATAGATACATGTGTGACATATGGAAGTTTGGGTCGGTAAATGGAGAGACCACATAAAACAAAGAGTACGAAAAGCTGGTGCCAGACTGAGTTTCGTTTGAAGAGTCTTCAGGAAATGTAATTCATCCCTGAAAGAAGTGGCGTGCAAAACCACCTTTCGACCGATTCTTGAGTACCGTTCACCAGTCTGGCACCCTTACAAGGAGGATTAATAGAAGATACAGACAAGATCCAACGAAGAGGGGCGCGTTTCTTCACAGGAACGCTTACCCAGTGGAAGAGAATGATGGACCTACTCAACAAGCTCCAATGGCAGACGCTACAAGAGAGGCGTTGTACATCACTGAGAAGTTTACTGTTGAAATTTCTAGACCTTAATGTCCAAGAGTCGGGCAAAATCTTACTTTATCCAGCGTACAACACACGAAATGACCACGACGAGAAACTTCGATGTTCTACAGAGCTTTACCGACAGCCATCCTCCCAACATGGCATTCATGAATGGAACAATGGAACAGGGGAATTATAGTGGTATCTGAAGTATCCTCTGCCACACACTTTAAGGTGACTTGCGGAGTGTAGTTGTGCATGTAGATGTAGACTTCTATTTGGCATAAAATTCAGGTCGACGAAGTTGTCTGACTTGGGTTCATCAGCATGAATACTGTCTGGCGGCAACGATAGGAAGTCAGTTCATACACCCTGTGTTACTAAACGCTAATGCTTGGGAGTACTTTTCAGTAATGGCAGGAACACAACCATCAAGAGCAGCAGCAATTGTAAGCTACCTACAATTTTTTCCTACGTTTTAATGTTCCCCCCATTTGAAAAACACTATTTTGTTTCGTTTTCAACCAAATATTTTTCACAGCTTCTATGGAACCATTAAAAATATTTGTTTGTATATAAGTAATTATAATTAGTAATATTTCTAATTTAGGAACGAATCCGATCTCCAAACGTACTCGCAGAACAGTAACGCCGGTCGGAGTGGCCGTGCGGTTCTAGGCGCTACAGTCTGGAGCCGAGCGACCGCTCCGGTCGCAGGTTAGAATCCTGCCTCGGGCATGGATGTATGTGATGTCCTTAGGTTAGTTAGGTTTAATTAGTTCTAAGTTCTAGGCGACTGATGACCTCAGAAGTTAAGTCGCATAGTGCTCAGAGCCAGAACAGCAACAAGGAAACAGAGCAGGATAAAGTTACTTTCATATCGACTTTGAATTCATGTTCAGAAAACAGTTGTGGACTGGGAACTTGAAACTTTCTTGACGTTCACAGCATAAGGGATTGTTAGAGAAACTGTCAAGTTTGATGGTAAGGTTCATGCGAAAGAAAATAGGCTCATTACATTACAAAGCAAAAATATTTGTTTAGTTGCATGTTTAATGGGTAGTTAGAGAAAGCTCGCTAAACTACAAACCGTGTAAGAGGTGTTCCATACTACAGCTCATCTTGTAGCAAATCTGAATGACTCATTAATTTAAACGAGAATAAATCCACGACTTTATAATGTTACGAATGGTGTTAAAGGTAGAAGAACTTCCAAAAGCTGAAGTGCAACAAGAGTCGGTGCCATCCTTAACCGTTTTACCAGTGCTAAAACAATTTCATGTGGGAATACTGCTAAGAAGCGAAAAAGTGTGTGCAATGGTGTACATTGTTAGTGGAGTGAATCTAAACTGAAAACATCATCCCGTCACAGAAAACTGGACATAAACTGTATACAAACATCCAATAACAGAAAGCTGCAATTAGGTATGAGACAAGAAAGATATGACTTTAAAATTTATCATTTAAATTATGAGTACTTGGCGTTGTCCTGCTATGTATGTATTCCAATATTCTGTTAGACCATCTCCTCCTTATACCACACTCAACTTCCTCCTCCCTCCACTCTTCTATCTCCTCCTGCCGTTCTCTCTGTCCATCTGTTCCTTCCCCCTCTCTCTGTCCATCTGTGGGGGTGGCCGAGCGGTTCTAGGCGCTACAGTCTGGAACCGCGCGACCTCTACGGTCGCAGGTTCGAATCCTGTCCTTAGGTTAGTTAGGTTTAAGTAGTTCTAAGTTCTAGGGGACTGATGACCTTAGAAGTTGAGTCCCATAGTGCTCAGAGCCATTTGAACCATTTTTTTTGTGCGTCTACTCCTTCCCCTCTGTCTCTCTGCTCCTCCCCCTCTGTCCGTCGCCTCCTTTGCCCCTCCTCCACCTTCAAAGTTCATTACCTCACACCCTCTAAGTACTGCTCTTCCTCCCATGCCCCTGTCAGTCTTCTCGTCCCTCCCACCTCCCTCCCCTCTGTCTGTCCATTTCCTGCTTCCATTCTCTCTTTTCATCTCCTTCCCCCTATCTGCGCCCATCTCCCGCAGTGTAGTGGTTTCCACCCCTAAGTATTTGACGGAGATGTCTCATTTTTGGTGACAGTGTAGCTTAAAGTCCAACTTAAAGATATCACTGTAGGTGTTCGAAATGGTCACCATTAACATCCACACACAAACGATGCCGCCGAATTGCAGCATGAACTATTGACTGCAACGTGTTCAGTTGGATATTTGCACATGAATGTACGATGGATTCTCGAAGTTTGTCCAATGTTCGTGGCTTTTGTCGATAAACGACGTCCTATAGTGTTCCCCACAGGTAAAAGTCCAGAGGAGTAGGTCTCGGGAACGTGGTGGATACTCCACAGCACCTCTACAGCCTATCGGTCTTCCTGGTAGATTTTCGTCGAGATACGCCCTAACTCGATTTTAGTAGTAGGCTGGGGCACCATCTTGTTGAAAGTAAACTCTTCAGTCACCATACAAGTCTCGGATGGCAGGTAAAATGGATGACTGAAGTTTCTGAAGGTACACCTCACCGGTAAATGTGCCGTCAAAGAAAAATGGCCCATTCAAGCCCCGGTAAGACAACCCACAGCACACATTTACTCCCGGCAAATTCACGGCTTTGTCTACATGGACGTTCGGATTTTCGGCGGCCCAGCAAATGAAATTGTGGCGATTTACTGTACCATTGAGTTTGAACTGTGCCTCATCAGACCACACAATCATTTCTGCAAACTCATCATCGTTGCCCACCATGTTAGTAAACCACTCGCGGTACTCCATTCTACGATCTGGGTCGTCCTCGTTAATTGCGTGTAGCAATCGTGGGATGTAGCACTTCCACTTTGCTATCTTCAAAATTCGCCGAACACTTGAACGACTCATTCCAAGACTTCTGTGGTGAGCGAGTGAATTGTTGTAACACACGACGGGAGTTAGCTGGACTTGTTACTGTTACAGGTCGTACAGATCGTTGTTTGTGTACATCTTTAACACAGCCTTCGGCTTCAAATTTGCGTCGAATGCGACGAATCGTTAAACGTGTCGGTGGCTCTGTTTGATACTCATTTCGCCATTTCCGTTGAACCTCATTAATGTTTTCTTACTTAAAATACCACTTCAAAACTGACTTTCTTTCATCGAATGTAAGCCTTGCGCCAGCCACGTTTACCCGAGTAACTAGGTGCAACTAAGAACAAAACACTGACTATATGGCGACTGTCATCTGACAAAACAAAACAACTCAATACAACGCTTGTGTGGCGATTGCCGGAACTACAAACTATTACACTACCAAAGATGAGACAACTCCGCCAATTAGTTTGCCAGTTATGGACTTTTAAACAGTGGATACATTTTTTGGACCCCTCTGTATATTGGACATACATTTAACACATTTCACATATATTTGATCTGTATCCCTAGCGAATCTCGCCCTACCGTACAATTTTCAGCTCAATCTCTGCAACTTATATCTCCTGAAATATGTATGGTATAATGATATAATATTCTGGAGCCGAGCGACCGCTCCGGTCGCAGGTTCGAATTCTGCCTCGGGCATGGATGTGTGTGATGTCCTTAGGTTAGTTAGGTTTAATTAGTTCTAAGTTCTAGGCGACTGATGACCTCAGAAGTTAAGTCGCATAGTGCTCAGAGCCATTTGAACCATTTTGCAAGTACACACGGTAGTACATGTAAATACTGTTGGCGAAATATGTTGCTAACACAGTTATGTAGAAGTTATAAATTAAAACGTTGTGATTGATGTGGCAGTTTTACTCCAACAGCGAAAAGGCGGTAAGCGATAAATTTTTTTTCCTTTCATTGTTGAAGTTTCGTAAAGATTTGAAATAATTTTGTAAAGTTTGTTGCAAGTCTATAAGTGCTCTCACTCTCAAATACTGGATGAATAAAATCCGAATATTCGCGGTTCCGTGGGCTAAGCTTGTTTTTCGTCCGAACCCGACCCCTTTGACAGGCAGGTGGTTTCTACACACACAGAGGTTCTTTCCACGCGGTAAGTGATTTGTGTACCAAGTAGGAGGAAATGTGGAACAGACACTGATCAGAGAGAACGTCATGACCACTTACCTAACAGTTTAAGAGAAGCCTAAAGGATTTATTGGTGGCCAACTCCTTCTACTCCATTGATGAATTTCTTAGTAAAACCAACTGATTTGTATATAAGTACAACATAACTTCTGCACAATTTCAGTGCAGTAATGTGTTCATTGAAAATTTGTGTGTCTGTGTGTGTGTGTGTGTGTGTGTGTGTGTGTGTGTAAGTATAATCTAACTTCTGCACCATTTCAGTGCAGTAATGTGTTCATTGTAAATAAGTATTACAGTAGTTGTATTACATGTTTATTACCTTATAAATAAATAAAAAACTTTTTTATTTTAAATTCAGTGCATTAGTATTTGTAAAATGACTCTTAGTGTTCATTAAAAAATGACTATCATTTCACTTGGGACCTGTGGAATGGTACATTAGCTTATTTGTTTTAGTTGTAAATATTTGTCATGTATTGTTGTTTTTCTGACATGTTCCACATCCTGGAGGACCTCCTCACTACGGATCAATTGGAATGAAAGTAAATCTAATCTAATCTAAGCTGATATGTCCACCTTTGGCTAAAGAGCGAGGCGTATTGGCATGGAAGGAATGAGGCCTTGATAGGCCGCTGGACGGAGTTGGCACCATATCTGCAAAAGTGTCACCTAATTCCCGTATATCCCGGGGAGGGGAGCGATGAGCTGTGACGTCACGTTCAATCACACTCCAGATGTGTTCGATCGAGTTCAGATCTGGTGAGTTGGGGGGCAGCGTATCAATTGTGATTCGCCAACTGCATCACACTCCTGGCCTTGTTACGCAGCGCATTATCTTGTTGAGAAAGGCCACTGCCTATGGGAAACAGGATCGTCCTGAAGACGTGTATGTAATCTGCAACCAGTGTACGATAGTCCTTGGCCGTGATGGTGCCTTGCACGAGCTCTACTGGACCCGTGGATTCTCACGTGAATGTTCCCTAGAGCATAATGGAGCCGCCGCCAGCTTGTCTCCGTCCTGCGGTACATGTGTCAAGGAGCTGTTCCCCTGGAAGACGACGGATTCGGCCGCTACCATCGGCAGGATGAAGAAGGTATCGGGAATCATCAGATCATACCATGCCCTGCCACTGCGCCAACCTCCAGTGCCGATGGTCACGTGCCCATTTCAATCGTAGTTACCGATATCGCGAAGTCAACATCGGCACATGCACGAGTCGTCGGCTGCGGAGGGCCATCGTTAGGAGTGTTCGATGCACTGTGTGTTCAGACACACTTGTACTCTGCCCAGCATTGAAGTCTGATGTCAGTTCCGCCACAGTTCGCCTCCTGACCTGTTTTACCAGCCTGCTCAGCCTTCAACGCCTGACATGTACAATGAGGGTGGCCGCCCAGCCCACGACGTCTGGACGTGGTTTCACCTTGCTGTCGCCACGTGTTGAAGACGCTCACCAGAGCACTCCTGGAACACTGGACAAGGCGTGCAGTTTCCGAAATGCTCGTGCGAAGCCTCTGGGTCGTCACAATCCGCCCTCGGTCAAACTCAGATAGATCGAACGCCTTCCCAATTCTACACACAGACAGCACGCTCACTGATTCTACATGCACCCTGCATGTGTCCGAAAAGCAGCCATTCCTCGCCAGCTGACGCTACTGTCACGTGGACGGGTTTATACCGACAATAGGTCGGTTGTCATAACGTTCCGTCTGACAGGCGTATACACATACATTGCTACAAACATCAATTTTGTAGTACATGTTTGGATATTTAAAAAAAAAAAAACATTATTCTTCAATATGTATGATACATAAACAACCCACCACCTTAAACTATTAGTGACTCCTACTTGATACAATTCAAGTGTTATTACTACAGCTTATTCTATGGTTAGTTCTTCTGCTCACACTATTGGCACTACTATTATGTCTAGATTATGCGTTTGATTTCCATTTTGTTTCCCACGTGAATCCCCATTAGTTCGATTATCTTATCGCTGTTTCCCTTTTTTACCCAGTACCATGCCGCTTGTTCTCTGATCTTTATATCGAGCGGACAGAGCCCCATTAGTACTGTTAGCGCTCCCCCCGGAGATGTTCTGTAAGCCCCTACTGACCTCAGGAGCATATTTCGCTGCACTCTTCTTACAGCCATGGCAGGCATGACTCTCGTGAGCCTGTGGGCCCAGACTCCTGACCTATATCCTACGATTGATGTCAAAATGCTATTATGGTATAATTTTATTAGTTCTGGTGGCAGGTGAAATTGTTTGTGTCCAATCGCTATCAGATTGTTGAGTGTTTCTAATGACCTTTGTGTAAGGTGTCAATGTGTGATGTATAATTCCACCTCTCATCGACGACTACTCACAGGTATCGTGCCTCATGGCGTCGAAGAACTGGTGAGCCGTCTATTCTTACGGTCGGATTCCTGGCTAGTTGCCCTTTCAGTAGTCAGTAAGTAGACTTGCTTGGTGAGATCTTCATTTTGGCTGTTTGGCACCATGTACTCAAGATTGATATGGCCCTCTCAATTTTCGGCTCTAAGTCTTCGTGGCTACGACCGCCGACCAGCAGGTGGAGGACGTCTGCGTACGCTATGCCCTCTAGCACATCATCGCTGTTCTGCAGGTTGTCCAAGAGGGGTACTATGTTAATATCCCAGAAGAGTGGCCCCAGGACAGATCCCTGTGGACACCCCTTGGTAATCTTTTTACTTATTGTTCCGCTAGGAGACGATAGCCAGATCTCCCTATTCTCACAATAGCTCCTAAGACAGTCATATAGCGACCCTGGACACTCCTTCTCTCGCAAGCGGGAGAAGAGTGAGGGCCACCACAGGTTGTCAAAGGCGCCACTGATATCCACCATGATGTTTGGATTTTACCGCGTCTGTTGCACACATTATTTTTATTACAGATCAAAACTGATCATTTTCATATCTTCGAAGTTATTATTGTAATGCCGGCCGCGGTGGTCGAGCGGTTCTAGGTGCTTCAGTCCGTAACCGCGCTACTGCTACGGTCGCAGGTTCGAATCCTGCCTCGGGCATGGATGTGTGTGATGTCCTTAGGTTAGTTAGGTTTAAGTAGTTCTACGTTCTAGGAGACTGATGACCCCAGATGTTAAGTCCCATAGTGTTCAGAGCCATTTGAACTAATTATTGTAATAGTGTATTGTGATGTGTAATTTCATTTAGAAATGACGAATTTTTCAATCACACTACATGGATCTGAAAGTTATCAACTCCTATCGAAACTAGTAATTTCATAAGCTAATACGCCAAAACATATGATCAATTTCAAACCTCAGTAGGGTTTCGGAATCTTTCGGGGCGAATAAAAAAATGGTTCAAATGGCTCTGAGCACTATGGGACTCAACATCTGAGGTCATCAGTCCCCTAGAACTTAGAACTACTTAAACCTAACCAACCTAAGGACATCACACACATCCATGCCCGAGGCCGGATTCGAACCTGCGACCGTAGCGGTCGCGCTGTTCCAGGCTGAAGCGCCTAGAACCGTTCGGCCACACCGGCCGGCGGGGGCGAATACGTCGGCAACTGTGAAAGAGATAATTTAAGAAGATCGATGAAGAATTTGACAGAACAGAGGAGGAAAACGAAGATTAATGAGGACTGTGGAAAAGGGAAAACTAACAGTTTGATTGGTATAATGAGGAACCACCGAACGCAATACAGGAAAGTTAATACACTACTGGCCATTAAAATTGCTACACCAAGAAGAAATGCAGATGATAAACGGGTATTAATTGGACAAATATATTATACTGGAAATGACTTGTGATTACATCTTCACGCAATTTGGGTGCATAGTCCCTGAGAAATCAGTACCCGGAACAACCACCTCTGGCCGTAATAACGGCCTTGATACACCTGGGCATTGAGTCAAACAGAGCTCGGATGGCGTGTACAGGTACAGCTGCCTATGCAGCTTCAACACGATACCACAGTTCATCAAGAGTTGTAACTGGCATATTGTAACGAGTCAAATGCTCGGCCACCATTGACCAGATGTTTTCAATTGGTGAGAGATCTGGAGAATGTGCTGGTCAGGGCAGCAGTCGCACATTTTCTGTATCCAGAAAGACCCGTACAGGACCTGCAACATGCGATCGTGCATTATCCTGCTGAAATGTAGGGTTTCGAAGGGATCGAATGAAGGGTAGAGCCACGGGTCATAACACATCTGAAATGTAACGTCCACTGTTCAAAGTGCCGTCAATGCGAACAAGAGATGATCGAGACGTGTAACTAATGGCACCCCATACCATCACGCCAGGTGATACGCCAGTATGGCGATGACGAATACAGGCTTCCACTGTGCGTTCACCGCATTGTCGCCAAAGACGGATGCGACCATCGTGATGTTGTAAACAGAACCTGGATTCATCCGAAAAAATGACGTTTTACCATTCGTGCACCCAGGTCCGTCGTTGAGTACACCATCGCAGGCGCTCCTGTCTGTGATGCAGCGTCGAGGGTAACCGCAGCCTTGATCTCCGAGCTGGTAGTCCATGCCGCTGCAAACGTCGTCGAACTGTTCGTGCAGATGGTTGTCGTCTTGCAAACATCCCCCTCTGTTGACTCAGGGATCGAGATGTGGCTGTACTATCCGTTACAGCCATGCGGATGAGATGCCTGTCATCTCGACTGCTAGTGATACGAGGCCGTTGGGATCCAGCACGGCGTTCCGTATTACCCTCCTGAACCCACCGATATTCTGATAACAGTCATTGGATTTCGACCAACGCGAGCTGCAATGTCGCGATACGATAAACCGCAATCGCGATAGTCTACAATCCGACTTTTATCAAAGGCGGAAACGTGATGGTACGCATTTCTCCTCCTTACACGAGGCGTCACAACAACATTTCACGAGGCAATGCCGGTCAACTGCTGTTTGTGTATGAGAAATCGGTTGGAAACTTCCCTCATATCAGCACGTTGTAGGAGTCGCCACCGGCGCCATCCTTGTGTGAATGCTCTGAAAAGCTAATCATTTACATATCACAGCATCTTCTTTCTGTGGGTTAAATTTCGCGTCTGTAGCACATCTTCGCGGTGTAGCAATTTTAATGGCCAGTACTGTAAAAAGATACGACTCTTCGCAGAACCCAGAGGTATTATCTGGCGCTGACAACTTCCACTGCAAACCCTGTAAGGTACCGGTACTGTCTCGCAGCTTGCGTGCTGACCGCAGTGAAATTCGCTTGATCTATGGCGCATGCGCCGCCGCACGACGGGCTGTGGCCCGCCGACTGGCGTGTGAACCGGTTGCGCCCAACTGGAGCAGCTCGGCTGCGTCGCAACGCACTGGGCCACGGCTCTAATTTACGAAGGCAGCGGGAGGGCGTGTCCAAGGACCCTGCAGGCCGCTCTCAAGAGCTGTATGGTCGTTTAACACCTGCCGGGGACTTTGCCATTTACCAGCTGGCACGAGCCTTTCAGAAGGGCACTCCAGGCAGGACCAAAAATGGCGCGGTGATTTGTGGGGGCCGGCGAAATCGGCCGCCGCCGCTGCCGCCGCGATTGATGTATGGGGCGGGTTACGTCACGCAACGACGCCTGTCGTCCGAAACACGCCTGGTAGTCTGATTCCACGCATCAATCACTCAGAGTTACGTTTGAGAACAGCCAGTGCCCCGCCCTCGCCTCTTCTGGGCGGCGGACAAGATCTGTCAGTTCAGAAGCGTTTCCAAAAGCGGTGTTGGTCGAGTTTCGATACGGAGAAACGATTGGATTTGAAAGCTTCATTTCAGCAAAATCTATGGTACAGTAGAGTTGCGATAGCGAACTTAAGTTCAGCTACTCACAGGGGTTCAACGTGGCTGTCATTATCGTATGGTAGCGGAACTTGGTAGATATGGTAGTGCATTAATGCGGAACCGATATACACTGGAAAAAACTAGTTTCAGCTGTGGGCACTAGGTGCAAATCCGGCGCTGTAGCCTACTTGTATGGCAGTATGACATCCACGTTGTCATTTGACAAACCATAACGGCAGTGACAGTATGGATATCGAGAAAAGAGACTTAGCTCTGTTAGTGAAACTGTTTTATGTGAACGACAGCCATTGCAGTGCTGCATTGAGAGATTGTCGTCGACTGGGAGGTCTGAGGTGAAATCTAATGTCATTAAATGGTTTAAATAAGATGATAATTTAATTCGAAAACACGGGTGAGCTTGGTGTGGCACCTGGAAGAGGGGGACATCCTGTCCTGGTGGAAGTTATTTATGAAGTTGCTGTCGCTGTAAATGACCACGCAGCATGTGCCCCAGGTAGTGCTAGTGCTCTGCAGTGTCACGAGAATTGTCCATCCCATGGTCAACAGTGTGGAAAGTTTTTCGGTTTATTTACACTGGCAGCCATACAAGATCCAGATGGTGCAGCAACTGAAACCTCGTAATCCGCAGCAACATCCTGAATTTGCTTTTCAGTCCCTCGCACGTATCGAAGTTGATGACATTAGCTAGGAAATGTTCTCTAGAGTGATGCACATTTTACACTATAACGTGCAGAATCTAGGGTACTGTTAAAATATGTATTGTGCACGAAGAGCCATTGCACTCCCTGTGTGCGACCGTGTGGTTTCATAAGCACCTTTATACTCGATTCAGTCTTCTCTGAAGAGAATATACGGAGAGGGTCTGTCAGGTGTACCGTGACATCTGCGCGTTATTCAGACCTTCTTGTACAGCATGTGATTCCTGCTTTGGAAGAGCGCCACTGTATGGAAACGATTGTTTTCATGCAGGACGAGGCAACACCTCATGTCGCTCGCCCAGTGAAGGATCTGCTTAATGCAACCTTCCACGAATGTGTTATCTTCAGGGGTTTTCCAGATGCATGGCCTGCAAGATCACCTGATCACAATCAGTGTGACTTTTGGCTCGGTGGATATCTGAAAGAAAGTGTTTACCTGGGACATGTTTGGTTTCTACCTGATCTGAACGCCAGTGTATAGGAACACATCCCTCAGATTCGAGCAGAACTGCTAGGAGAAACTGTTGATCACGTCGTTTTACGAATGCAGCATCTCATTCATACATGTCTCACTGGTCATACTGAACAAATTGTGTAAACGGTGGTTAATAATAAAATGAACATTATGCCTTTCTCACTTGTTTGGCATTTTGTGACCACATCACGTTCCTAATACATTATACATGGGAACATTTCTATGCTTTAGCACTCACAGCGTGAGATCCGCACCTCGTGGCGAAAATTGAAACTATTTTTTTTCCGGTGTAAATTGGTTCCCCATTAACTCATTAGCAGACCTATCACGTTTCGCTGCTGTACGATAACTGCTGTCCAAAGAGGACCTCCGTGAGTGGCTGCACTTTAATTATAACTACCAGTTATCTATAGTTTCGGGTTTTATTTTGATCTGATGTTGGCTTTGGTCGAGATGCATCAATAGGAGTAATAAAGACATTGTGATCTACTCAAATTCCGTGTGTAAGTCTCCTTCACGTGGCGTCATATGCTTAACAGTCTCGTGACTTATGCCAGTAATGGAACAACTGAAGATTAGCAAGGTGTTGAGCAGAAAAGGCGCCTGGACCAGAGAAACTCAGTCTTACTTGTTAACCTTTCTAACTTTGTGTTTTGTGAATTATAATAAACCGTAAATTAGGATGCAATAACATCAGCAGTCGTTGAAGTGCAACGTGTAAGTGGAAGTACACTCTATTTTATTAGCTGTTCCTTTGTTACGTTATGTGTCTCTAGGTTAAGCGAGAACAAACCCAAATTAATAGTAAAAAGAAAGTGTAAACAGCATTGGCCGACTGCTGCCTACAAAGCTGTACGAGGAGCGATCTGTGATCGTGGGGCATGTGATCAGCATGTCGGCAGTCCCTCCAGCCGTTACTGCCAGCAGATGAATCCTGATGATGCCGCTGCTTATTTATTCAAGCAGCCTCATGAAGGTGAATGGACGCCATTCCAGAACTCCCCACATGATAAAAATTCGAGGAGGTACCGGGAATCGAACCAGAGTGCTTCCACAACGAAGGCAGCAGCGCTAACCATTTTCCGCCTTTCTTTCGGTTTGTTTCTTCGTCGTTACAGTGGTTCTTTGCAGATGCCACACAAAACATTTCAAATTCTGTCGATGAGAACTTCACTCAGGTTGATTTTTTCACAGAAACTCTGGCCGACCACACTGAGCTACCGGTCTGGCTCTCCTCCCAGTCTCGCAAGTTACCAAACTCTGCGTTACGCTATACCAGCAGGTAAATACGAGGGATATTCCTTTATTTAGCGCCGATAGGTCGCGGAATGGAAAACACAGTGAAAATCAAAAATGTTTAGTTTGCAGCAGTTAGATACACCTTCCAGCTACTTCTCTAAGTAGTCGCCGCTCCTACTTAGACATCTGCCGTGTTTTTGTACAAACATTCCAGTACTCTCGTCACAGAAAGCAGCCGCCTGTGCTTTCCGCCAATACTCTACACTGGTCTGCCTTTCGTTGTTTGTGCCAAAATGTTGTCCTCATAGCCAACGGTTCATGTGAGCAGAGATGAAACTTAAGAGTCTTCATTGCCCTTGCAGTGTGCGGCCGAGAATTGTCGTGAAGCTGGAAATGCATGACAATCACCTAATGTGGGTTGCATGAAATCTGGCGAAATCTCTCAGCAGTCACTCATACTTCGCGGAAGAGACTATTACGTGCTCACTGGGCACTCAAGACTGAAAAGAGGGATGAGAGGCGATCGACGTTCATACTAGAGACACTGTCCCAAATACCTATGCAAAGCTTCATCGGATTTTCACTGTGGCCTCGTGACTGAGCGGACTTTCACAAACGAATAGCCCTCGCAGTAGCACACTTATTTACCGTTAAATTTAGTCAAAATTTATACCATGCAGTGACGTGAAAATTAAACATAAGAACGCTGAGCACAGTGTAACGCAGAAGGCGGATTTATTCCTCCTGTAACGATTTTCTTCCCTCCACCCCAACCCCAAAATAATTTTTTTTTTATGTATATCTTAGATATAGTCGCTTATATCCAATGTGCACAGTACATAAAAAATCTTGAATAGTAACGCAGGACTTAATCAACTTAATTTTATTATCTATTACAATCCCTTGTGTTATCAGGAGTTAATAAGTCAGTTAGTTTGCCTAAAACCTCTGCTATTTACAGTCACCAGTAATTTTAAAACTTCGTTATCATTGTTCATACGGAAACATGCGCCAAATTACTGATTTCCCGATAGAGTAGATCAAAACCATATTCACGTAACTAATACATCCAATCAGCTAATGATGAGAAAGTGTTAGTAACTTTTGCACTCATTTTGTTTCAGAGTAATTAACATCCTTACTTAAAATATTGTTACTGAAATACGAGTAGAATCCCTATTTTGGCAAAGAAGCCAGTGTGATTTAATAGAAATTGTGATTTTATCTAAAAGTACTAGTTAAAACGAATATCCTCCCTACTATTCATTTATTCATAAATGTAAATTTTTAATCGTAACTTGTAAAAAAACAGCAAACAACAATAGCTGAATGTAATTCTAATTATTGCAATCCCATTTTGCGAGTCTGCGGTGAGTTTGAAAACTGCTTGACCTACGTCCACCTATATGGAGAAAAGCACTGCAGATGAAATAATGCAAATTACAAGTTGGAAAATGTTCTACGTTTTATATAGATTTTGTGTCCAAGATTTTATTTTGTAATTCAGTGACTGTCTTAAATGATTTACCGTGAGATGGTAATTCATTTCATGAACTGTATTAATTTTCAGTCATGTTCACTATGGCAGCAGCACAAACTGTGAACAGTGTTACCATCAATAGTTATGTACTGTGCAGATCGTTTAAGAGTGTAAATCTGTGACGTTCTTAAATACTGATTTGCCTCACGTGTACTTTAGCGTCACTTCAGTGTTAGATTCCTGCACTCGAACAGTCACATTATAGGACATCAGTCGTGTGTAGTATGTGGCTAGCTGTTTATCTGTGCATTAATTATAGCCGGAAGTCTGATGTGGAGCACGTTGTTAGCAGTAAATTGCCCCCACCATCAACTTTTCAGCGAAAACAGACAGCCGGCCGTGGTGGTCTCGCGGTTCTAGGCGCTCAGTCCGGAACCGCGCGACTGCTACGGTCGCAGGTTCGAATCCTGCCTCGGGCATGGATGTGTGTGATGCCCTTAGGTTAGTTAGGTTTAATCAGTTCTAAGTTCTAGGGGACTGATGACCACAGATGTTAAGTCCCATAGTGCTCAGAGCCATTTGAACCATTTTTGGAAACAGACAGAGGCGCAGCTGCCGATGGCACATTTGTGCAGGTAATGGTTACGCTGCAGGAGACTTTGGAGTTACATATTAAGGTTGTCCTCCCAGTAATTTACTTTTAGCTTCTAGTTTCTCCTGTTCTACCTCCTTCACTGTCACACATTCCTAAAGTGTTTTGTTGTATGTTATTCACGTATTTAATTGCAAAATGGAAGTTCGTCATGGATGCCGTTACGAACAAAAAACTTTAGCGATTTTGCCTGTGGTCACAGAACTGACTAATTTTATTATGTTCATTCTAAGTGTGCTGCAACGCATTATCCACATACTTTAGAATATCGGATTTGTGGAGCTTTACAGGTCTTCATCCGTCACATGAACATCTGTTTTGACCTGTACTGGCAGATTCGTGACAGTATTTAGATTAAATTTTTATTGAATTTATTCAATATAAGCTCATTAGTCATAGTATTACTCACCTAATTGAAAGAGCACTCTCGTCACTTTCAAGCACTGTTGATGGTGTAGAACTAGTACCTAACGGTCACGTGACATTCCAAAACTAATGGAAGTCACGGCAGTGAAGTGATGTGCACATTGACGAGCCAAACTACTATGAGCGCCTGCTTAATAGCACTGTGGTCCATGGCTGGAAAGCAATACAGCAGCAATTCCTTGTGTTATGGATTCGTTAAATCCTTGGTAGATTTCTAGAGATATACGTATGGAAGCAGATGTCTCCGCACAGGTCACACAATTCCCATACATTACGGACTGGTGGCATGTGACCGTGGAACTAGTTCGGCATCACGCTTATGGCTCATTGCGTTCAGAAAAAAGGCGAATGTGGTGTCCAAGACATCAATGTGAGTTTACCACCATGTTCTTCAGACCACTGTAGCATGATTTTGGCCTTATGACATGGACAGTTATCCTCCTGGAGGCTGCCGTCACCAGTGGGGAACACATTGACCATGAAGAGAGGCAGGTAGTCCTTAATAATGTTCACAGATGTCATCGTACCTTCGACTACTACCACTGGTCCCACGGAAGCCCAGGTGAAAGTGCTCCACTGTTTAACATTGCTCCCACTTGCCAGTGTCTTGAGTTGGCTCACGTGTCGGGCAATAGGTCGGCACATCTGGACGTTACCATCATCTTAATCTAACAATAAACGCGCTTCATATGATTAGGTGACTCATTTCCACGGTCCAGTCTTGGTGTTATCGCCACCCCCACCCCCACCCCCGCCCTGCAGTCGTAACTGATGATGACGCTGTGTGAAAATGGGAACAATTAGGGATCATCCACTGCGAAATGCCGTGTTCAAAAGTGTGCACCGAACGATGTGCTCCAAAATATTTGTGCCTGCAACAGCATTCTACTTTATAGCCAGATCTGCCGCCCATTGATGCCTATCCGTCTTTAGAGAGCGGGCAAGCAAGCCTCCGACCTCCACGTTCTGTGGTGAGACATGGACGTCCAACAACTTATCACCTACTCTGCTTCACTGTCCTGCAATCACTTTCCATAGATGTTCTCGACAGTCGAACTCGATCAGCCGACCAGTTTCGTCGTTTCTCAGATGCTCGCTCTCATGCACTGGGTCATAACAATCTGCACTTTGGCTTATGTCAGTGGGTTTCCACATCTGCGGCCAGTGTCATCACTAGAAAGATTACCCTCCGCCTCTGCTGCATTTATATTTAGTACTTTCGTTAACACGGCGATCTGGTGGTGAGTAGTACTCCTTACGTTTTGACTCATCACTGTACGTCCCAGCGGGCTATATGGTTAGCAAGTAATGAAATTTGAGTTATTGTGTGTATACAGTACAGCAAGAACACATGATTAAATTTGTAGACGATTTGGTGCTATAGAAGTCCTAGATTCTGTGGCAGCAACAACTGTTCTGACTTGGCTGGGCATCTAGTCGAACTGAGTTTGGACGACAGGTGTGTTGGTACGTCATTCCTTGCTGCGTCCATTCCGTGTCAGCGGTCATCAATCGTAGTGCTTTGCGCGTTCTGCTGTGTCAGTCTTCCGGCAAGCAATGTTCAAGTGTTTTCGAAGATCTGGAGAACGTGCTGCTCTGTGCAATAGCCTACACCTTCTGTATAAAGACTGGTCATGACAGCATGGGCGACGTGCGCTACTACGCTATTATATTGAAGGATAACGCTTTGCAGATACTGAAGACGATCGCAGCCATCGGTTTTAACATGTCGGAAGTGTAGCGCCTCCTGTCCAAACAGCTGGCTATGCCGTCGAGAGGGGATAATGTTGTATACCCAAATGCATCCAACACAATCACGCCAAACGCTGGGCCCCGATGAGGACGACGAATGTAGTCTAAATGGCTCTAAGCACTAAAAGACTTAACATCTGAGGTCAGCAGTCCCCTAGACTTAGAACTACTTAAACCTAACTAAACTAAGGGCAGCACACACATCCATACCCGAAGCAGGGTTCGAACCTGCGACCGTAGTAGCCGCGCAGTTCCGGACTGAGGTTGCAGTCTGCATCGATTATGTCTTCAGAGGCTCAGTGCATGGATACATCCCTCGTGATGTATGCAGAACCGGGACACGTCTGAAAGGCGACGCGGTGACACTCCTGCGCCCGGCGCTGTCTTTGAGTTTCACATTTTATTAGTGAAGTCCTATCATAAATTTCCTTGCATCTCACCGTCTCACTCAGAATCCAATTGGTGCCACATGGTGAGAGGGCCGTACCTCCGTTTGTGTGTCTCTCTCTAGCGTCACGTCAAGGAAAGCCGCAGCAGTGGTCGCCATGTTGCCAAATCTGTAGTCCGCAGACGTCGTTCCACCGTTCGTGTGGATACCTGAATTCCTGCAAACAGGTCCGTTACCTTACTCAAGGTGCGTGAAGAGTGTGTTCAGTACTGAACGGCCAGGATTACACGCCTGTCCTCTGGAGCGTTAGTTGCATGGGGCTGTAGGGTGAAACACTGCAAGGCGCAATTAAAGGATCACTTTTTCCAAAACCCGTAAATGACTCTGATTTGGCTCGAAGGTTTCTACAACCTTCCTCTGCCATGGTGCAAAGGCCTGGCGCCCTGCGACGTCCCTCCCAGCCTCGTCGACGCTTCAGGCAGAAAGGTGTCGAAACGTGTGAAAAAAAGGCCAGAGATCAGCCTCGTTCATGTTGCGTGTAAAGTGCGTCAGCCATATCACACTGGCACCAAATTTCACCACAATTCTGCCCAACGTCATCGTGGACGTCTCACACGACGGAAAGATCGTCGCACCACCTCATACGCACGTTCCACTTGGTCTTTTCACGCCTTCGTGATGAAGGTTAGAAGCGCGTGCCGCGTGCCCACCGTTGAAATCACGCGTTATTGTTATGGACCCAAGCGCCTACCACAATCGTCACCGGTTTTCTCTGTACAGGTACATTTTTAAAATGCTCAACGAACGTGGGTGGATGACACTGACAGTGCTGCCGAACCGGGAGACTTAGAGGGACCCTTTGCCGTTTTATTACGCGTGTGTCGATGTCGCACCCTTCTGTGATCACGTCACAGGAGGACACGAGACAAGAGGGCGGAAAAAGCGTAAGCGCCCTTTGCTGCTTCCGATCGCGTTCAGATTTCGTCGAGTGGGTTTGAACGGCCCTTAGTGGTTGGACTATATGCACCACGGCAAAAATTTCTGTCACACTGCACTCCAAAGGGATGCTGTCACGTTCATTATAGTTCCTGGCCTACGATGTCGTAGAAGCGTTGAGACATCCGTGGGGTGTCAACAGGGTGAAAGATTGTCAAGAGCGTCATCTGTAGCTCATAGCAATGGGAACTGTCGCTCTCGAGCGCGAAAAGTATGCGAATCAACGCTTCAAGGGAAGAGATGGTTTCGATGATGCCCTTTATGCCACTCTTTGAGGCCTTCCCGTGTCGATTCTGAGCAGCGGTGCGTCTGAAATGTTTTCCTCGATCACCCGTAAGTAAGCAGCGTGATTGCACCCCTGGGCGTCGCAGTTCTCGCCTCTATCGCGGAGGTGTCAAAAGAAGATGTGAAATATTGGCAAGAGGGGATGCAACGACCTACCCATAGTATGACACGCCTGCGGTTACGTTGGGCACAATTGTAATAAAGTTGTGTGCCAATGTGACATCATTAACATATGAAATCCTGCGCTCCGGCCTTTCTTCACGTGTGTCGACACCTTGCTGTTTGAAGAGTCGCCGAGCCCGAGAGGTACGTCTCAGGGCGTCCAGCTTTTGCACCATTGCGGAGAAAGGTATAGGCACCTTTCAGCCAAATTTCAAACTTGTATATAGCAGTAGGAAACAATTACTGTGTTTCTAAAAAGTGATAGTTTAACTGTGTTGCGCAGTTACATTCGACTTTCCTGGACTTATCGATACTATTTCTGCATGACAGTCAAAGGATTTCGACCAATGTAAACAGCAGCATCACGTAACGATAAAACGCAGATTTGATAGGCCATTATCCAGCCACTGACGAATGACACCTGGGATAGGCACTTCTCTTTCTATCACGTTGAATAACACTACCTTCTCGCAAGAAAACCAACTGTCAAATGCGAGTTCTGAATGGAAATCTGCTGCGTAATCTTTCCTGCACATACTGTAGAGACGTTACTCCTACTTTGTGCAGTGGCACTAAAAACCTGATCATTGCATATCCGAAACCCATTTGAGGTTTGTTACGTGCCACTTCTTTGGCAGTTTTAATGCCCAGCCGTACACTTGTAATTTATTCGCGAAAAGGACAAAGAAGTGTTCAATTATCGATTGTGTCATGTATTCCAAGGAACCATTGCAGGCGGCCGTCGTGGCCGACCGGTTCAAGACGCTTCAGTCTGGAACCGCGCGACCGCTACGGTCGGAGGTTCGAATCCTGTCTCAGGCATGGATGTGTGTGTTGTCCTTACGTTAGTTAGGTTTAACTAGCTCTAAGTTTAGGGGATTGATGACCTCAGATGTTAAGTCCCATAGTGCTCACAGCCATTTGAATCATATGGACAACAGCAATAAGCTACACTACTGGCCATCAAAATTGCTAAACCAAGAAGAAATGCAAATGATAAACGAGTGTTCATTGGACAAATATATTATACTAGAACTGACATGTGACTACATTTTCATGCAATTTGGATGCATAGTCCCTGAGAAATCAGTACCCAGAACAACCACCTCTGGCCGTAATAACGGCCTTGATACGCCTGGGCATTGAGTCAAACAGAGGTCGGATGGCGTGTACAGGTACAGCTGCCCATGCAGCTTCAACACGATACCACAGTTCATCAAGAGTAGTGACTGGCATATTGTAACGAGTCAGTTGCTCGGCCACCATTGACCAGACGTTTTCAATTAGTGAGAGATATGGAGAATGTGCTGGCCAGGGCAGCAGTCGAACATTTTCTGTATCCAGAATGACCCGTACAGGAACTGCAACATGCGGTCATGCATTATCCTGATGAAATGTAGGGTTTCGAAGGGATCGAATGAAGGGTAGAGCCACGGGTCATAACACATCTGAAATGTAACGTCCACTGTTGAAAGTGCCGTCAATGCGAACAAGAGGTGACCGAGACGTGTAACTAATGGCACCCCATACCATCACGCTAGGTGATACGCCAGTATGGCGATGACGAATACACGCTTCCAACGTGCGTTCACCGCATTGTCGCCAAAGACGGATGCGACCATCATGATGCTGTAAACAGAAGCTGGATTCATCCAAAAAATTACGTTTTCCCATTCGTGCACCCAGGTCCGTCGTTGAGTACACCATCGCAGGCGCTCCTGTCTGTGATGCAGCGTCAAGGGTAACCGCAGCCTTGGGCTCCGAGCTGATAGTCCATGCTGCTGCAAACGTCGTCGAACTGTTCGTGCAGATGGTTGTCGTCTTGCAAACGTCCCCATCTGTTGACTCAGGGATCGAGACGTGGCTGCACGATCCGTTACAGCCATGCGGATAAGACGCCTGTCATCTCGACTGCTAGTGATACGGGTGATGGTGCGCATTTCTCCTCCTTACACGAGGCATCACAACAACGTTTCACCAGGCAACGTTGGTCAACTTCTGTTTGTGTATGAGAAATCGGTTGGAAACTTCCCTCATGTCAGCACGTTGTAGGTGCCCCCACCGGCGCCAACCTTGTGTGAATGCTCTGAAAAGCTAAGCATTTGCATATCACAGCATCTTCTTCCTGTCGGTCAAATTTCGCGTCTGTAGCACGTCATCTTCGTGGTGTAGCAATTTTAGTGGCCAGTAGTGTATATGCGTCGTTTCTAAGAAGTAGATACTCTGTTCAGAGGTCTTGTAAGGTGGCTATAATTTCGCACCTTAGAAGCACTCATCCACATACTTTGCCGTGGTCTACAACCACATTAGGTATTATTTGATAGGTAGTACATCGTATATATTAATATTTAAAGGAGACTGACATTGTCACATACGCCTCGTAAATAACTGTTAACGCTTATTGCACGAAAAGTGACAAAGTTTCTTTATTATTATTATTACGCTGCTAGTAGAAGTTGGAACGACAGTGGAAATGAAACGGCAGACGGATCTCAAGCCCTGGGTGGAAGGCCCACACAGGTGTGTTGGTCCTGCTTAAACATAGGAAATAGCAAGACTGACGTCGTAGCACCTAAGCTGGTCCTGCTTAAACACAGGAAATATCATGGCTGACGTCGTAGCACCTAAGCGCTGGGGCACAATAGAGTCACGACCGGCCAGTTTGTAGCCGAACCGTAAAGATTATACTTCGGAAACTACGAAAATCGTGGACGCAGGTGAGAGGAACGAAGAAGCGGCACCTTGGAAAGCACGCAGGCTGGGTTATTTCCAAGGATTTTTACTCAGAAGCGTACCATTGTACGAGTATAGGGTTTTCCTCGCAAACATTCCGCTCTGGACGACAAAAGACTAAAATGTGATTGGTTGGCGTTCAGAAGAATCTGTAGGGAGGGAGGATATTCTGTGGTTTCGGGAATATGATTCGTTTTTGGAATTGCGATGGTGGGGAGCCGAGCCTTTTGGGGAGGCCAGCGGTGGAGAGACGAAGGCTTCCGTTGTGAGCGCCCATGTGTGACGGTCGCTCGGTATCAACTTTGTTGGTACAGACGGACCTGCTGTCTCTGCTCTCAGGAGAGTTTATAGTTAGAACAGTTAGGTACTGCACTGTTGCGGACCTATACGATTCTGGACTTCAATTCCGGGTTGGAAGTCGTCGTTGAGTACGCAGCGTTCAGTAATTGAGGGCACTCCTGCCTATACTTATGTTTAGACGTTATGTGAACTCCGTTCTTGTGGCTGGGAGTTCGCGTTTCTCGTCTGTAGAACACCAGGAGGAGAAGACAGTATTAGAGTATATTAGTCAGAGGACTGCCTTCTGCCGTCCTAGTGTTTGAAGGAGTTTTATTTTGCGGCTGGAGTTCTTCCATCGACGCACACGTCTACGAGAACCAGCACGCCGACGCACCAGACGCTGTACATACGGTGATATCGCAAAGTGCTTCGGCCTATTAGGACTATAAAACCTAAACAGCTGTGATCATGTTAGTTTATTTCCACTGAGGTTCCACACCACCGTAGATCATCTTTGAAAGTAGTGCCTTCTAGTGCTTGTTCCGTAGATGATGTCAGTTATTTCGCGTTGTTGATATTAGATCGTGCAGTCATAATAAGGGGCAAATGATAAGTAATTTTACTTAGGAAATGTAAACTTTGTAATGTAAAGATTTTTTTTAAATCTGCAATAAATATATAAGCAGAAAGAACGTTTATCATTTAGCACTTATAGTTGCCTTAATCATTCACATATGTTTAGGTTGTAATTTATATGTTACAGTCCATTAAGAGATCCTAAGATCTGCTTCAGGGGGTAGCCAGACTGGGCCAAATCTTCATTTTAGCTTTTATTATTTCCCGTTGCGCACATTCATTTTACTCCTGCCTGGAGTAGCATCTTGGAGTCTTCTCCGATTCCTTCAATCCTCCTTATCTCCCAACGAACCCCTTAACGTAAGTTTGCCTTCCACTCTCTCCTTCTCTCTTTGTTCTCCACTGCCTCACCAAGCCAACGTTCTCTTTTTCCTCCATGACGGTTCCCTCTCTTTTTCCCTCTTTCTTTCGCTACCAGCCCTACACCACTCCCTTAACCCTTCTCATTCATCCACCTTTCCCCCCTTCAGCCTCTCGCCCTTCCATTCACCCTCTCTCTTCCTCAGTCTCCATCTCTCTCTGTCTGTCTCTACCTTCACCCCCCCCCCCCCCCTCCCCACTCTCTCTGTTTAAGTGAATCTCAATTTTGCAAATATATTTTCCTTAGAATGAAATTTTCACTCTACAGCGGAGTGTGCGCTGATATGAAACTTCCTGGAAAATTAAAACGGTGTGCCGGACCGAGACTCGAACTCGGGACCTTTGCCTTTCGCGGGCAAGTGCTCTACCAACTGAGTTTCATATCAGCGCACACTCCGCTGCAGAGTGAAAATCTCATTCTGGAAACATCCCCCAGGCTGTGGCTAAGCCATGTCTCCGCAATATCCTTTCTTCCATGAGTGCTAGTTCTGCAAGGTTCGCAGGAGAGCTTCTGTGAAGTTTGGAAGGTAGGAGACGAGGTACTGGCAGAATAAAAGCTGTGAGGACGGGGCGTGAGTCGTTCTTGGGTAGCTCAGTTGGTAGAGCACTTGCCCGCGAAAGGCAAAGGTCCCGAGTTCGAGTCTCGGTCCGGCACACCGTTTTAATCTGCCAGGAAGTTTCATATTTTCCCTGTTTTAGCACTGATCATCTATTTCTCGGCAGAGTCATTTGATCTCTGATCCCAGGGGCAAAAGCGGTCAGTATTGTTTTCTGTCAGAGTAAGCTGAATTAGCTATTAGCTAGCCATTTTAAGGTCTGCCCTCCTCATTTCATTTTAGGAGAATGTGAATAGGAAGGAGATTAAGAATCTGTTCGATATTCTAGTATTTCAATTCTGTGGCCCGTTGCTGAGATGCGGACTTAGCTGTGAGAAACACGTAGCTGCCAGATGAAAAGTTGATGTCGTGACTCGATGATCCTATTACGATATGTGGGGAAGCACGAAGCGGACGATTTAACTGCCAGAGAAACTCCGGGCGTCTCTCTTGATTACGCTTCTCTGGCGGTCCCATTTGCAAGGATCGTTGCTATGACGGTTCTTCTTCGGTGGCCCTACTCGTTCTAATTTGGACTCTGAATTCTGTATCCCGCTACGCAGCCGTTTGCTGTAGGTAATATGTTGTTCAATCTATCTAGCGGCACCTGTTAAGATGCAGAGATAAGAGTATGAATAATTCATCGTGCGTATGAGTGTGTGTGTGTGTGTGTGTGTGTGTGTGTGTGTGTGTGTGTGTGCGTGCGTATGTGGTTATTCTGCCTAGCCAAAAGCGTTTAAAATATGTGGGTATCTGATGCTCCAAGAAATTATTTACGGGCGATAACATTTATCCTAAATTGGATAGAGCAGCACATATTATCAGGGTTGTTCATAACACTAACAAGAATATCACATTCCTAACGCAGAGTCCGTTTACAAACGACAAAGAAACCAGTTCAGTTCCCTGAGTATTAAATGATTCGTATTAAATTTTGTGAGACAAAGATACTGTTTTACTGAACTAGATATTTATCTTCTACAACGAAAATTCTATTAAAAATTAATTTTTGAAACGTTACATGCGACCTCTATGCAGATATTTATTCTGTTCTCCGCCGCCATTATTCTTATTATCAATACTACGAACACCATACTACATTTTAAATTGATTAAACTTTCCAGTACTTCTCAGATGCCTTAATAGTCCGCTGCATCTTCCATTAATAGGAGCAAAGGGTTTTTCATCTTATGTATAATCTTCTCCAGAATAATCTAGAAGCCAGTTGCGAAATGCAGAGGTCGGGCTGATTATCAGAAAATTCTCACATGTTTCTGATCGTGTCGTCTTCTGTGCTGAAATCATAATATTTCTATGGAAATCTAATTTTAATTCACCTAGTTCGTAGATTCTGGTAACAAGAACTAAATATCCTTCTAGCTTCTAAGCCTCCAACACGTTGTACTAGTTGAAAATGTACTTCCTGATTTGTTTAAGCTCAAATTATTGAAGCTTAGTCAAGTAAGAAAACCATCTACGGGTGTTGATTTGAACATTTCAAAACATCGTTGTATTTACACTAATATGATTTTGTCTTACTTTTTAGAAGAAACTCGCCCATTCAGATACTTAGCGTTTTAGGACTTAGTGTGTGTCTAGGTACTCTTAATTTTTCCGAATAACCATATATTTCGAGTTACGCATCTGTGAATGCTATTTACACATTCACCCATCAAATACTACAAGCCTCAAATAATAAAATATCGCCATTTGGTGTTTATTGTGTTTTTTTCCAAGGCTTTCGATTGAGTAGATCATAATTCACTCTTAAAAAACTTCGGTTTTTTGGAACTGATTGCTTTATACGCCACTGGTATCAATCGGACTTAACAAATAGAATGCAAAAATTAGTTCTGAATAATTCAGGCGTTGTTGGATAAGTAGAAAGTATTAGAGACTTGGGAGAAATCACAAAGGGAGTCCCACAGGTTCAATTCTGGGTCCAGTTCTATTCCTTCCTTATATCTGTGAATGATACTCCACTTAATAGCCAACTAGCAGAATTAGTACTTTCTGCAGGTGACATAAGTATTACAATAAATCCCTTTAGAGGCAAACCAACAGAAGAGATTTTTAATGTTGTTTTCCAAAGAAATGTAAAATGACTCTCCAAAAATGGAAGGGATATTGAATTTAACCGATGAAAGGAGAAAATATGAAAATACAGTAAAATAAGCAGGCACAAAAAATACAAACCTTTCAAAAATGAGATCGACAGGAACTGCAAAATGGCTAAGCAGGCATGGCTAGAGGACAAATGTAAGGATGTAGAGGCATAGAGGGTGTTACAAAAAGGTACGGCCAAACTTTCAGGAAACATTCCTCACACACAAATAAAGAAAAGATGTTATGTGGACATGTGTCCGGAAACGCTTAATTTCCATGTTAGAGCTCATTTTAGTTTCGTTCCTCCACCTACGCTCAATGGAGCACGTTATCATGATTTCATACGGGATACTCTACCTGTGCTGCTAGAACATGTGCCTTTACAAGTACGACACAACATGTGGTTCATGCACGATGGAGCTCCTGCACATTTCAGTCGAAGTGTTCGTACGCTTCTCAACAACAGATACGGTGACAGATGGATTGGTAGAGGCGGACCAATTCCATGGCCTCCACGCTCTCCTGACCTCAACCCTCTTGACTTTCGTTTATGGGGGCATTTGAAAGCTCTTGTCTACGCAACCCCGGTACCAAATGTAGAGACTCTTCGTGCTCGTATTGTGGACGGCTGTGATATAATACGCCATTCTCCAGGGCTGCATCAGCGCATCAAGGATTCCATGCCACGGAGGGTGGATGCATGTATCCTCGCTAACGGAGGACAATTTGAACATTTCCTATAACAAAGTGTTTGAAGTCACGCTGGTACGTTCTGTTGCTGTGTGTTTCCATTCCATTATTAATGTGATTTGACGTAATAAAATGAGCTCTAACATGGAAAGTAAGCCTTTCCGGACACATGTCCACATAAGATATTTTCTTTCTTTGTGTGTGAGGAATGTTTCCTGAAAGTTTGGCCGTACCTTTTTGTAACACTCTGTATATCACTAGGGGTACGATAGATACTGTGTACTGAAAAATTAAATAGATCTTTGGAGAAAAGAGAACCACTTGCATGAGTATCAAGAGCTCAGATGGAAAACCAGTTCTAAGCAAAGTAGGGAAAGCAGGAAGGTAGAAGGAGTATATAGAGGGTCTATACAAGAGCGATGTACTTGAGGGCAATATTATGAAAATGGAAGAGGACGTAGATGAAGATGAAATGGGTGATATGATACTGCGTGAAGAATTTGGCAGAGCATTGAAAGACCTAAGTCGAAACAAGGCCCCGGGAGTAGACAACATCCCATTAGAACTACTGATGCCTTTGGGAGAGCAAGCCTTGACAAAACTCTACCATGTGGTGAGCAAGACGTATGGGACAGGCGAAATACCGTCAGACTTCAAGAGGAATATAACAATTCCAATCCCAATGAAAGCAGGTGTTGACAGGTGTGAAAATTACCGAACTATCAGTTTAATAAGTCACGACTGCAAAATATAACACGAATTCTTTGCAGACGAATGGAGAAACTGATAGAAGCCGACCTCGGGGAAGATCATTTTGGATTGCGTAAGAATGTTGGAATCATGAGGCAATACTGATCCTACGACTTGTCTTAGAAGATAGATTAAGGAAAGGCAAACCTACGTTTCTAGCATTTGTAGATTTAGAGAAAGCTTTTGAGAGTGTACACTGGAATAAACTTTTTCAATTTCTGAAGGTAGCAAGGGGTAAAATACAGGAAGCGAAATGCATATTTTCAATTTGTACAGAATCCAGATGGCAGTTATAAGCGTCAAGTGACATGAAAAGGAAGGGAGAGAGACTAAAGTTGTAGCCTATTCCCGATGTTATTCAATTTGTGTATTGAGCAAACAGTAAAGGAAACAAAAGAAAAATTTGGAGTAGAAATTAAAATCCATGGAGAACAAATAAGAACTTTGAGGTTTTCCGATAACATTGTAATTCTGCCCGAGACAACGAAGGACGCGGAAGAGCAGCTGAACGGAATGGACAGTGCTTGAAAGGACGATATAAGATGAACATCAACAAAAGCAGAGCGAGGATAATGGAATGTAGACGTATTAAATCAAGGGAAGGATATTAGGAAATGCGACACTTTAAGTTGTAAACGTGTTTTACTATTTGGGAAGCAAAGTAACTGATGATGGTCAAGTTAGAGAAGATATAAAATGTCTACTGGC
Source organism: Schistocerca americana (assembly GCF_021461395.2). NCBI lineage: Eukaryota > Metazoa > Arthropoda > Insecta > Orthoptera > Acrididae > Schistocerca > Schistocerca americana. The sequence goes on along the minus strand of NC_060119.1, from coordinate 917,919,954 downwards.
AAGAAAAGCGTTTCTGAAGAAGAGAAATCTCTTAACATCGAGTATAGATTTAAGTGTTAGGAAGTCTTTTTTGGAAGTATTTGTATACTTCATGGACGATAAATAATTTAAAGAAGAAGAAAATAGCTTTCGAAATGTGGTGCTACAGAAGAATGAAATTTAGAGGCGTAAATGACGCAACTAATGAGGAGGTATTGGATGGTAATGGATGGTTAGGAGCAGCAAGATGCTGAATAATAAAATTTATGAAAAATGGTTCAAATGGCTCTGAGCACTATGGGACTTAACTGCTAAGGTCATCAGTCCCCTAGAACTTAGAACTACTTAAACCTAACTAACCTAAGGACATCACACACATCCATGCCCGAGGCAGGATTCGAACCTACGACCGTAGCAGCCGCGCGGTTCCAGACTGTAGCGCCTTTAACCGCTTGGCCACCACGGCCGGTGTCCAATTAAACTTTCATAATATTGTGATTAAGATTAATGTTCTTTCAGAGAATTAATATTTAACACTGTTGTGTATAAACTTAATTCACTTTTTGATGTTGGCAACATGCACTATCAAATGGTTCAAATGGCTCTGAGCACTATGCGACTTAACTTCTGAGGTCATGAGTCCCCTAGAACTTAGAACTACTTAAACCTAACTAACCTGAGGACACCACACAGATCCATGCCCGAGGCAGGATTCTAAACTGCGACCGTAGCGGTCGCGCGTTTCCAGACTGTAGCGCCTAGAACCGCTCGGCCACTGTGGCCGGCGATGCATTATCCATTACGCTGTTTTGATGTTGGCGAGTTGAAAACTGTGTGAAAAGCTGTAATGTGGTGAGAAATGTTGCGACACTAAACTTGTCATTTCATCCTCAGCCTTACATTACATGTGCATATTAAAGTAAGCATGCAATTGTGTTTTATTGAGCAACACAGACAATTTTAATGTGGAAATGTTTTATTTGAAGGTCCATTATGTTTGCAAAGTGTGCAAAATCTTATATATTTCGAGAAATAATACATTTTTATTTTACTCGAAGTTTTGTAGAGGTCTGTAATTACGCTTGGATATTCCAATAGGCAACCTGCGTACATATGTGTGTGTGTATGTATACTTCCTTCCTTCCTAATATACTGTTTGCTCAGTTTGTCTGTCTTTTGGCTATGTTGTGTGTATGTGAGTTTATGCTTTCACATCATATGTTTCTACTAGACGTTGGTATTATCCAATAGTTAGCTATAGGAAATACAGTCTATAAACGTTTAGATGGTGAGCATGGTTATTAATGGTTGTGGTAGGTTAATTTTAGGGGTGACCAGGTGGCCTTCCTGTCGCCACATCGTTTGCCCCTTGGAAGGAATATGTGTACCCCAACTGTCTGTGTGCAGTGTTACTCACTAGAAAGTGAGTTTTCTAAACGTTGCGAATCGTGTAACTGCGGCAGGGCTTGGGTATCATCCCACTATTCGCCTAGTGGGATGCGTAAAAGTGCCTAAACACCACATTGAGGTTGTCCGGCACACTGACTCTCATTGTTAATCTACCAGGCAGATTCGATCCGGGGCTGGAGTACCTCCTCGTCCGGAAGCGGCGCTTTAACACTCATAGATATCTGGGCAGGTATACGAAAAGTTTGAAGGAAGAAACAGTTAAAAAAAATTGTAAAGTGGAAAGTTAACTTTTTCCAGCTCTTACAGTGTAATGCACTGCACACGTGTTTGTGATACAGGACGGTGAGCCAGACGAAGATCGAAATTGCATGGTAAATTAATGACTGTGGCTGGTGCACCCGGCTAATTGAGCGTGGGCTTTAAGCGTTTGTCACACTCATTTAGGCAGATGCTGGTTGGTCCTCACTTTCCGCTCAGAAAATACGATACCCAAAACTTAAAATACAATCACACGCAGAATAGAGTTTACATGATTCACAGACAGGGGGCGCACACGTCTTCCGTCCTTCAGATGAATGACGACTGCGCCGACAGGAAGGGCAGCCGACTGCAAAGTTAAACAAAATATATTTGCCAAAACGTGAGTACAGTGGATCCTGTACCCAAAAAGGCAAATAGATAATGAAAATAAGGAGACGAAGAGGTAAACGAGAATATTAACATGAACTTCTATTGTGCTTCTTCAGGCATGCTCATAAGGGAAGGGAAGAGTGCTGGAAGACACGAGAAGATAAAGAGGCAGGCCGCAGTGGCCGAGCAATTCTAGGCGCTTCAGTCTAGAACCGCGCGACCGCTCCGGTCGCAGGTTCGAATCTTGCCTCGGGCATGGATGTGTTTGATGTCCTTAGGTTATTTCTAAGTTCTAGGGGAATGATGACCTCAGATGTTAAGTCCCATAGTGCTCAGAGCCATTTGAACCATTTTGAAGATAAACATAACAGAAAGTAAATATTACTTTGTAAGAGGCAGGATCGAGCCTCAAGCCAACACATCTAACGTTCTTTTAAATCTTACGAGCTGCAAAGCAGGAAATACAAATACTCCTTTATACCCATTGGCTTACAAAATTACATTCACTTTTTAGTATATCATGAATATTTGTACGGATCTGAAACTCCACGCTGCCTAGAAAAAGCGGCCACCGCCAGGTTCCCCGAGTTTTCAGCTAGAGCCTGCGTCGGGGCAGCCACGCCTGCGACTAAGTTGAAAACAGTAATTAGCATCTCGACTGCACGGCCACTGTGATACTCTCTGGATTCTAATCTTGGTCTCCCGTGTAGAGCTGAAAATGAGATGGCCGATATACTGGTAATTAACACTGTAACCGAGAGCAGACAAGCTGCGTTGGATGGTTATCGCCATTTGCAGCTAATATCCTCTCATTAACTCCCATAAAGTTCTCGCTAACTGTTCTCGCTTACGCAACAGATTTCTCCCGACTAGCATTCTACTTAAGAAAATTTTCTTTTGTATGTTTTAATGATGTCGCCCAACGGCAACGGGCTATAATCAGTATACAGTTTCCATGTGAAACAACTTTATTTTAAAAAGTGCGGAATAGCTATGTTACAGTAAAGCATGAGACAATTATTAATTATTTCCTCTTTTTTGTGGTGCTGTTTAAGTTACTAACTTGCAACCTGAGTACTGAAATCACAAAACTAAATGCCAGCGATTGTACGTACTTTGCATGTCAGTTTTCTGATCGATATCTAATCAAATAATACAGGATGATTTTCACTACTAAAAGAAGCGTTGACAAAAACACACTTACCATATATTTTGAAACTGGTTTTTCTCTCTTTCACTTTTATAGCGCTATTGCTCAGACTATATGGAGGGTCCTATGCCAGAGTGAACCAACTACAAATTACATGTTTCCAGATATTCAGCTCTAAAGTTCAACTACAGAAAAAAAAATCTGATGAGATATTGGGGTAGTAAATGATCTTCAACAGATCGCTAACATATACTGGATCTTGTTTATTGGCTTTTCAATCAAAATGCACGTATTACAGGTCTGAAAAAATTATGGTGATTATAAGGAAGTGAAATAAAGTTTGAATAAGTACATTGTCTCAGCACAGATGTAACTATTAAAGCACTTTTGTTTCGTCACACATGTTTTGTTTATGGCAGTCTTGTTTCATTCTTCAACAGAAAACGTCATATACTATAAGGAAACTGTGTCTGGTACATTTTATACAGAATTTTAGGGAATCTCATTCATCTTCTGATAACCCATCTTCATTGGAATTTCCAGCTATCTCTGCAGCACTTCGCAAGTTCTTGTAAAAATCTTGGTAGATAGGGGGAATGAAGCACAGCATTGACTCAAGATCTTTCTTCTTTGCACTTGTAAGTGGTCTTCCTCTGGGATACTTTTGATTCAGTGCTATGTGGTGAAGATTCGGTGTCCGACCTCTAGCTCGTTTAGAGAAACTAACTTCATAGTACTCCACATGATCATTGTGTGTGTGTACTTGAACTGCATTACGTTGGGCTTCTCTTTGCTTATTCTGATGCATCTTATTTTCATCCAAGCTACAGTTAGTCCGTCAACTTCTTTCCTGTTTCTTAAAACTGATGTTAAGCTGTCAGAGCTGAAGAAATCATCACGTTTCATTTCCACCACACCGAACTTTTGTTCTGTTCATGTTTTCATTATGTTCTGGATTTCATGCAAATGGTAAATGTTTTGGTTGTATCTCATCTTGTTCTCAATATGTCTGAAATCAGTGTCATTGGGCAGATAACTGTGGCCTGGGATTAAAAATTTTTGAATGATTTCTTTGACATGCTGAGCAGGATCTTGAACGATACACATTAGTATTGTTACCAGTTTGAAATTTCTATTTTGGCCACCACATGAGTCTGACCAAAACACAACAGTTTCTTTCGTAGGATTAGCATTTGGGTGTTTCATAAGACACGATCCTATCTCATCTGGTCCTCGACCTGCTATTCCCTCATGCCAAAGGTGCATAGTTCCTTTGGATGTACCCATATCATGGATACCCAAATTGAAGCAAGAAAGTTGACGTTTGTAATACACAACACCAGTGGTAACTTATGGGAGCGAAATTGTCTTTTGCAGATCAAACGCATTCACCATTTATTACTTTCTCTTTGTCTTTTCGTAGTGTTGCCCTTGCAAGGTCAACCCGTCGATGATGTAGCTCTCTTTCCATGTTTACATCTTCAAGAGCTTTCACACTGTCAGAAGTGTTCTCTAGTGCTTTTAGAGAGTTGGTTTTAATTTGATCACATTTCTTGCATGTGTCTTTGTGTGGCAATTTAAGTGACAGATTGAACTTAATTTTGAAAACTTTTTCATACAACGATTGTGACACAATGTCAGACTCTGCATTTTCTGCTATCAGTTGCTCTTTATACAGCCTGTAAATCAAGCTCAAATTGAGTTGACAGGAGAGATACTTCCTATCGGGACTATCCTTCCAACAATAGTGGCTCCTATAGTATGGAAATGAATTAATATGATCTCTGATGCGACGAATTCTTTCTTCAGGAAATTTATTATGCGGCTCATGTTTTCCTCTTCTGTCTTGTAGTTGACCAGACTTCACTTTCAGAAGAGCTCTGTGACTCTTTGCACTGTTAACACAGAGTGTGTTTAGGAACATATTTTTGCAAACCTTCACATCACCTGATGTAGTAGGAATAAAGCAATGTCGAGTAAATGTTCTTAGGGGATCTTCAGCATTTGATCTTCTGTCCTTCACAATGAAGAACTATACAGACCGTCCAATCAAAGCTGTTTGTGTTTCATACCGTCCATCACTGTAATACATATCAAAAAATAACTGTCGATCCTGCAGTGAGACTTTTTCATAACATTTGCGACGACATGTACAGCGGCAGTCCTTTAACGTTTTTTCCATTACTGTTTGTCCCGTCGATGATGTAAATGCGTTTCCGCTGTTTTTACGAGTCTTCCGAACATTCTTTTTCCAATTACCTGGATTGCTTTTCTTGCGCTTCACCCTAATTGGTTCTTTGGATTCTGCTAAAAATAAAAATGTTTCTTAATGTAAACCTATGGCGTACATGTTCTCCACTTACATCATTACGAATACAATTTAGCAAGTAAAATAGTTAAATAAAAGTTGACAACAGATGTGCAGTCAAAACGATGCGTTTTCGTATATTTCATTTGCTAAAGTGTACCAACTACGTTCCTAACGCTGACGGGATTCTCGATGTTAAGCGACTGTAATAATCGATCAGGAACATGTCCCTATCGGTAGTTGTGAGTATTCCACTACGTAGTTCCCAGTTTACTCCGTAGATGGTAGCACAGTACATCATCGTGTAGTTGGTTCACTTTTGCATATGACACTAGCCTTCAATAATCGCATGCAACGAAGTAATGTTGTACACCTTTCTTAGCCAAATTTATGCAGTTTTAAGTATAAAACATACCTTCACTACTTGATTGACGTGAGGATGGCACATATTCATCGTCGGAACCACACTCAATATCAACCATACTGTCATTTGACTCTTCTGAACTCCTGTATGCAACTTCGTCTGCCATCTTGTTACTGGATTTAGTTCACTCTGGCACCAGAGCAAAAGGTAGATCTGGGACGTAACATAAAAAACATAAAAAAATCGCTTAGTGTTACTCAAGAATCCTGGTTCGTTTTGCCATATGAATCTTTATAATTTTCTGCACCATTATCAATAGCTAACCTAAAATGTCAAAATTTGCAGTTGATTCACTCTGGCATAGGACCCTCCATATATGACGTGGTGTGTTTGTCAACTGTTTTTGTAAACGGATGTTTTTTTCCGGACACTACGCTCTAATAGTATGTAGGCAGTCTTTCCACAAACTGTGTAAACTCTGTCCCGCAACTCCTGATGTTTTAACTGTAAATATTCTTTTTTCTCTTCTTCTTCTTCTTCTTCTCCTTCTCCTTCTTCTTCTCCTTGACCTCTTGGTGTAGGATTACAACCTGATCCGCTTCACTGAAGTCATCTAATCCTTGTTCGTACTGAATGTCTCTTTCCTTTTGGTTTATAACTAAGAACTTGTCTCACTAACCTGTCTTATTCTATTCTGTTCATATTTTGTTTGAATTTTATTCATACTTGCTATATTTTTTCCATTTATATAGTATATATTAAAATCTTACGATGCTTTGCATTTGACCTTTGAAGGCGAAGATGAGGTGCAATTCCCATTTTCGCCTAACTGCTTATAACGCACACCCAGGCTGGTCTGTACTCCAAATCAGCAGTCATTAAGCTGCTCGCTGCTTCGACCTGTATCTAGAATATTTCCTCGTCTCGGAACCGGATAACATACAGTCATTTGTAGAATCATCTCAGTATCAAGCTAACGTTACAACGTCTTGTACACTCCTGGAAATGGAAAAAAGAACACATTGACACCGGTGTGTCAGACCCACCATACTTGCTCCGGACACTGCGAGAGGGTTGTACAAGCAATGATCACACACACGGCACAGCGGACACACCAGGAACCGCGGTGTTGGCCGTCGAATGGCGCTAGCTGCGCAGCATATGTGCACCGCCGCCGTCAGTGTCAGCCAGTTTGCCGTGGCATACGGAGCTCCATCGCAGTCTTTAACACTGGTAGCATGCCGCGACAGCGTGGACGTGAACCGTATGTGCAGTTGACGGACTTTGAGCGAGGGCGTATAGTGGGCATGCGGGAGGCCGGGTGGACGTACCGCCGAATTGCTCAACACGTGGGGCGTGAGGTCTCCACAGTACATCGATGTTGTCGCCAGTGGTCGGCGGAAGGTGCACGTGCCCGTCGACCTGGGACCGGACCGCAGCGACGCACGGATGCACGCCAAGATCGTAGGATCCTACGCAGTGCCGTAGGGGACCGCACCGCCACTTCCCAGCAAATTAGGGACACTGTTGCTCCTGGGGTATCGGCGAGGACCATTCGCAACCGTCTCCATGAAGCTGGGCTACGGTCCCGCACACCGTTAGGCCGTCTTCCGCTCACGCCCCAACATCGTGCAGCCGGCCTCCAGTGCTGTCGCGACAGGCGTGAATGGAGGGACGAATGGAGACGTGTCGTCTTCAGCGATGAGAGTCGCTTCTGCCTTGGTGCCAATGATGGTCGTATGCGTGTTTGGCGCCGTGCAGGTGAGCGCCACAATCAGGACTGCATACGACCGAGGCACACAGGGCCAACACCCGGCATCATGGTGTGGGGAGCGATCTCCTACACCGGCCGTACACCACTGGTGATCATCGAGGGGACACTGAATAGTGCACGGTACATCCAAACCGTCATCGAACCCATCGTTCTACCATTCCTAGACCGGCAAGGGAACTTGCTGTTCCAACAGGACAATGCACGTCCGCATGTATCCCGTGCCACCCAACGTGCTCTAGAAGGTGTAAGTCAACTACCCTGACCAGCAAGATCTCCGGATCTGTCCCCCATTGAGAATGTTTGGGACTGGATGAAGCGTCGTCTCACGCGGTCTGCACGTCCAGCACGAACGCTGGTCCAACTGAGGCGCCAGGTGGAAATGGCATGGCAAGCCGTTCCACAAGACTACATCCAGCATCTCTACGATCGTCTCCATGGGAGAATAGCAGCCTGCATTGCTGCGAAAGGTGGATATACACTGTACTAGTGCCGACATTGTGCATGCTCTGCTGCCTGTGTCTATGTGCCTGTGGTTCTGTCAGTGTGATCATGTGATGTATCTGACCCCAGGAATGTGTCAATAAAGTTTCCCCTTCCTGGGACAATGAATTCACGGTGTTCTTATTTCAATTTCCAGGAGTGTATATACTTCCTGCTGCGCTAACACCCGAGTACACTTGCTGAAATGATTAGACGTATAGCGTTTATACTGGTATTCGTGAAGCAAAACTACTCTCAGAAAGTTCCAGGGGTGTTTTGAGCCTGAATGTTCAGCAAAGTCGAATGAATGGAACAAGGTACGACACCAACCTACACAATGACAAATATTTTTTACCGAACATCACGAACAGTAAAACTAATTACCGTTTGTGAGAAGTGTATAACTTTCGGAAACTCATAATCTTACATCAGTCAGCGAGACGTATTACAGCTTAATACCTCATATTGGACTCTCAGCTGACATAAAAATCCTGCACGCAATGAATACGAGTCTCAAAAATTCTAGTTAACTCATAAAAAATTTATCTTCGCATTAGCTTAGACGAAAATTAATTCTAAAACCATACATTTCGGATTTCTTCTGATTTATCATAAAAAATCGCTTTCATTTGTTCAATGAGATACTTTTTCTCTGATTAAAAAGCAATATCTTTGATTGCTGCAACTGAAATATTCCTCGTCTCCAATTAAATATAGCAATAGTTATGAATTATCGATAACTCTCTCTCTTTCTTTTTTGTCTTTCTATTGTTTTGTGATTCCATTCCCATTTAAATACCATGTCGGAATCAGAGCTTTAGATAGCTTGTCAGTTGGTCGTAAGTATAGCAAAGGTAACACGATCGTTGCATATCAACGACAATGCGTAAATACTATTGAACTTCATGAGAGCTTCTGTAAAGCTTGGAAGGTAGGAGACGAGATACTGCCAGAAGTAAAGCTGTGAGGACCGGGCGTGAGTCGTGCTTGGGAAAAAGTGTCAGAGAGGTAGTTATAACGTTGCGCTTAATAATGGAAACACGACTTAAGAAAAATCAAGACACTTTCATAGGATTTGTCGACCTAGAAAAAGCGTTCTACTATGTGAAATAGTACAAAATCTTAGGAATTCTTAAGAAAATGATTATAAGCTGTAGGGAAAGACGGCTAACACACAGTTGTGAAAGAACAAAATTTAAAAGGGTGTAAGACAGAGATGTAATCTTTCTCTCCTATTTTTCAATCCTTACATTTGTAAGGTGTCAGGCAAATCCAACATCTTCCATGAAAACTCTGACATGATAGCAAATCCGGCAGTATGTCACATAGTTCCGAATAAATCGTGACATTAAATTAACCAAAGTAATACGATCAACGAGTGAGCAAATGGAATACCATAGACTAACACAAGAACGCCTACATGCATGTCATACCTTCCCACCGTGAAACAGACGCAGTTCCGAGGAGAGAAACGAGAACAGAAGCCGAGAGCAGAACCGTGTAAGCCAGAAGGCCCTACGATAAAGGACACCCACATCGCCAGCCGACCGCCAAGACCACCTCCCAGCCCATGTTAAAAGATAGAGCCCTACAGAAGAACAGTATAGATCTTACGATAACACTAAAAGGGTCACACCAGCTGCAAGTTTTAGCGTGAGACTATAGGCGTCTCTGTTACGCTGCAAACATTAAAAACGTTGCCCCACCACGAAATTTATAACGTTTCTCATTGGATAGACAGAATTTTTGAAGGCGGAGCCTAAGGTTAACATTGAGACCCTGATTGGTCAGTTGAAAACACAGCCAGATAGCTTTTCTTAAACCAACTTCGGTAAATTGTAGTAAGGAGGAGTTAGAAAGTGTTGCTTCTTTGACGGCAAGGTGTGTGGAGCTGCGCCGCCCGCCGCCCGCTGACACTGCCTAACCACCGACAAGGTAATGAACGCACGCGATGCCGCATAAGAGTGCATAAGGCTTCACTCAGAACTGCAGAAGTCTCATCTGTTACATCCCCTTTTTGCGTAATACTGGTGTCGATCGTCAATTAAAGCTCATGGTATTCACATTTGCTACGAGAAGTAAAAATCTGAAACGCGATGATTTTTCTGGTGTATAATTATTGAGAAGCCACATCAGCCACTGTAATTTACGACAAGTTAAATAAGTAATTAAAGATTATTGAGGGTCACTGTAGACCATTTTGATAGTTTTCTCTTTTATGAAACTTAACTTAAATCTAGATTATAGATGTGATATGGTATAGGTCATCCTTCGATCCATTGTAGAACTTGGAAACCCATTCAGGGAATATTCGTTCACATTTTTGTTGAACGCAGTTGGTTTTTATCATTCTGTATTAAAATATTTCCTTTTATCAATAGTGCAATTTATAAACAATGTTTTGTGAGTAGAATAAAAATTCCAATGGTAAACTTAACTGCTTTTTCGACGTTATTTTACCAGCTAACTAAAAATAGGAAAGCCTTGAACCCCTTCCACTAAATTTAGTTAGTATTAAGATTCTTTTACAGGGAGTGTAGTGGAGCTGACACTGAAATCATTAAGTATTTGATTATATCATCGCTAGTCTTACTGAAGTCTTCTGAACTCTACATGTCATGTGTGGTCTGGCGTCTCCTTACCAGCAACAGGTCCCAGGATCAAACTAGTCAATTCCCTAAAAAAACACGCTCAGAGCGTCGTTGCACGAAAGTGGTAGGGAGACACGACTTAGAACAAACAGACACACGCAGAATGTTAGACATTGAAGAATCAATGACGTAAAGGTATGTGACTATAATCAAGGGTGAAAGAAAATCAAAGGTAAGATTTACTGATGACGATATATGCTGTGTAAGACGCACAGTGTATATTCGTTCGCCTTTACTATTGCTCGGCATCCGAACACATATGGGTATTAAGTGGAACTGTATAATTTGACGTGTATATTATATTACACGATGTGTAAAATCAATATTCTGGATGCATGTTGACCGCCAAAATGGCAGGCTGCTGACGCATCTCGTAACTGCGAAGCGACCACCGGACATCATAACAGTAGAAGTCTGCTGCGATAGCACCACATAGCAGCCGGCCGCCGCTCGAGTTTGCCGAAGACCGCTGCTGATAATGCGCTAATTGTCAAAACTAGAAAAGCTGTTACGTGTTTGCTTGTTTTTAATGGTTCCCATATGGTTTTCAAGAGACTGACAGACAGTTCACATATTGGCCTCAGACAGTTCAGATGTAGGTCTTAAGCTGTCTACTCACAGGGGTCATGCGAGCTGGATCGTCACGAGACGACCGGGTTTAGCAACGCCTGGGGGTGGGTGGCACGACCAGAAGGCATTTCTTGGAATATTTAGGTGCTTATGAGTTTTCATAGTAACAGGAAAGCGACTGACTTGGCAAAAAGCTGGAAGGGGTGATCTTTTTCTAGATTTTTAATGCTGTGGCGGATTATGGTGAACTGTGGAAGGCACAGCTGGAGCAAAGTGCTGATGCGATAATAGTAAATGAATTTTGTGGTGATATCGGAGATATCCGATTTTCGGGTCCGCGACGTATTGGTAATTGTTGTGACTTGGCGAGACAGCCAAGTCACTATGAGAGGAAGCCGAAAGGCACGCGTTTAAGCTCACGCAGGCTGGCGTGAGGTCTGGAACAGGTAAAGTAATTATACTAGCAAGAAAAGTACGTAGCTGCTGGAATACTTAACTTTAATCCATAATTGGTGAACATCGGTCTGACGGTACATGCTTCACAAGATAAATAGTAAATGATAATGGCGCCTTGCTAGGTCGTAGCAATTGACGTAGCTGAAGGCTATGCTAACTATCGTCCCGGCAAATGAGAGCGTAATTTGTCAGTGAACCATCGCTAGCCAAGTCGTCTGTACAACTGGGGCGAGTGCTAGGAAGTCTCTCTAGACCTGTCGTGTGGCGGCGCACGGTCTGCAATCACTGATAGTGGCGACACGCGGGTCCGACACATACCACCGGACCGCGGCCGATTTAAAGGCTACCACCTAGCAAGTGTGGTGTCTGGCGGTGACACCACAGTAATAGCTTACAGTTCGCCCACAGGTAACTGGGTTGTCTGTTGGTCTGACAGTGGTGAATTAGGTTGTTTGAAGTGCATCAGGCCAGGTAACGACTCGAGCGCGTTTTGATGGAATTTTGGGCCGTAACATATATGGCGGATATCATTTGGCTCGTTAGTTTGAACTGGCGCACGAACAGTTAAATAGGTCATACTCTTAGCCGATGTTTAGTGTGCAACATAACAGAATGGAACCACTAAGGAATCGCACGTAACTAAGCTGAGATTTGCAGAGTGAAATGTGACGAGTGACGAGTGGCCTACTTTCAAATAGGGAATTGTAGTTGACGGCATCACGACAACGCCTGAAGAGACAGAGCTGTCAGGGTCAAAGAGGCGACGACTTTCAGTATTTCTGTTTTATTGTGTCATTACCGATTTGTGGGTATTAGTTTGTTGCTGGCACTCAGTCGTTTGAAACACATTAAAAGATTCAAATAAAAAACATGGCCGAAATATAAAAGAAAGCTTGTGTTCTGATAGCTATTTTCGATAGATATGATCCACAGTTCCGAATTCAGTATCATAGAATTTGCATTAAATGTGCTAGGTTCACACTGATAAAGTCATTTAGAAAGAGAGGTAATATTTGTAACATTTACCGAAATCAAGTGCAGTAATCAGAATCAGTAACTGACTTTACGAAAAGCTAAAGGTTCGTATAATACTAGCGGCTCCGGTCAAAGAAAACCATCACAATGACCGGGAGAGCGGTGTACAGACTACACGCCCCTCCTATCCGCGTCCTTCGCTGAGGATGACACGGCGGTCGGATGGTCCCGATGGGCCACTTGTGGCCTGAACACGGAGTGTTTTTTTAAAGTTTCCTCTAAACAATACAGTAATCTGCAAGTGCTAAAGAAAGCAAAGTTATGAGTTTCACTTTGAACGTAATGTAGCAATCGCTCGTTGGTCGTAAACTCGGATTTTAATCAAACTAAATACGTAATTGGGAATCTGGTTGATATCTTCGGCTAGTTTATGTAAAAGACAAGCAGGAAGATTACAGAAACCAGGTCGGTAATCTGACAATTTCTGTTGCGTAAATTACAGTTGGTAACGAAGTTCGATAGTGTGAAACTTCCTGGAAGATTAAAACTGTGTGCCGGACCGAGACTCGAATTCCGGACCTTTGCCTTTCACGGGCATGGATGTGTGTGATGTCCTTAGGTTAGTTAGGTTTAAGTAGTTCTAAGTTCTAGGGGACTGATGGCCTCAGATGTTAAGTACCATAGTGCTCAGAGCCATTCCAACCATTTTTGCACTGTATTCCGGGACTGTTTGTTGACTTTGCACTCACATCTTCCATTTCCAGACGCCTGTTCATATGACTTTTTTCCCTCGATTTCCTGTAGGGAATCCGTCTCTGCAGTTTGTCGGTTTGATTAATATTAACCCTGTATTGTTATATGACTATCTCTTCGTGAACACTTTTGTTCTTCCTTCTCCCGTCCATTATTTAAGATATTTTGATGTTACCCTAGCTTTCTTCGCAGTTACCTTCCTTGCATTTGTGTCCTACTTTTGTGATTACCTTTTTTAATTATGTCCATACCTCTTCAAGTGAAATGTGTACTATGGTCCTCGTTATTGAAATGTCTACAACCTCAGCTTCAAACTCACACTATCATTCCTCGGTACTTCAGTGGTCCAATTCTTTGCACGTTGATTCTTCCTGAGCCGGCCGCGGTGGCCGTGCGGTCCTGGCGCTGCAGTCCGGAACCGCGGGATTGCTACGGTCGCAGGTTCGAATCCTGCCTCGGGCATGGGTGTGTGTGATGTCCTTAGGTTAGTTAGGTTTAAGTAGTTCTAAGTTCTAGGGGACTCATGACCTAAGATGTTGAGTCCCATAGTGCTCAGAGCCATTTTTTTAAATTCTTCCTGACGATTATCTTAAACTTCAGTCTACTCTTCATCTTTACGAAATCATGGTGTAAGTGTATGACTATAATATACTTGTGGTTTTGGTCCTCTCCGTCCTCGTTTTATAATTCTGTATCTGCTTCAGAATCAATTTAGTCGAATATTTGCAGACTGTGGAGTACTTATTCCAAATGTACATCGATTAGAAAGACGGCACTCCTTGAAACTTTTTACGTAGACATTTTGCTCGTAGCTGTAAGTGTAACGTTTCTCGGTCTATTTTCATTGGTGAGTAGCATCAGTTAAAATAAAGCTTAAGTAAAAGGATAGGTAGTGATTGAGTCGTAATATGCATTACCTGCCTGATGAGTTACTCATATAATAAAAAATATCCTGAGTTTACAACCATACTCACAGTGCGGTTGGTGATAAAGAGCGGAAGTCGTATCTTCTGTGTTATGTACAGTTGAATGGGTATATGGGTCGGCGTAGAAATGGTTACTTAAGCGGAGTAACAAGGAACTCCTGTAGAATTTAGAATCCAGTTGGTGGGTATCTTATCGAATTGATACTTCCCTCGCAGGTCATGTGCATTAAATTGATACACATGTTTAAGCCCGTGTATATAAATCGCATAAACAGCTACAATGATTGCAAATGGTTACGTAGTTTCTCTGGCCTCCTGGAGAGGCCGTGCACTTTTGGTTCCAAATGTTGTTGACGGATAGTGTGACAGTCGACTCTTGTGGTTTGCACTGCAGTCAACTGTTTCTTTGCCTTTACAACCTCTGGTTACAAATGTTCAAATGGCTCGGAGCACTATGGGACTTAACATCTGAGATCATCAGTCCCCTAGAACTTAGAACTACTTAACCCTAACCAACCTAGGGACATCAAACACATCTATGCCCGAGGCAGGATTCGAACCTGCGACCGTAGCGGTCGCGCTGTTCCAGACTGAAACTCCTAGAACCGCTCGGCCACTCTGGTCGGCCCTCTGGTAACACTAGCGACAACCTGCGCGAACACGTCGCTAGAGGTTATTTATGTTTGAAGTTCCTTGAAGACTCGCGCGACTGCTACGGTCGCAGGTTCGAATCCTGCCTCGGGCATGGATGTGTGTGATGTCCTTAGGTTAGTTAGGTTTAAGTAGTTCTAAGTTCTAGGGGACTGATGACCACGGATGTTAAGTCCCATAGTGCTCAGAGCCATTTGAACCATTTGAAGACTCGTGCTTGTTTTCTTGTAATTCTGTGACAGTGTCTGACATGGAGTCAATACTGGATTCGTTGGACGGGATACGCGAATTCAGTGAGAGTGAGGCTAATTTGTTTGGCGACGTAGCTGGCGGTAACGATCCTGAATAATCTCCTGAGAGTTCCGATTGTGATTCCGACGATTCTGATGCGTGCGGACCGGAAAAAAAGTACAACTGTTGGGGAATCAGCAGCTGTGCCTCAAGGAGATGTCTCCGAAGTTACTTGGCATGATGTAACTTCAAAACCGAATGATTTTAATACGGCTTGTGATGAGGAAACTGCTGATCATGTGAAGCCAAAAACGTCTGGAAAATGCGCTAAACTGGGTTTTTACAGATTGTTTTTTGATGACCAAGTTTTAAAAACGATTATCATCGAGCCGAATCGTTATGAAGAGCAACGAATTACCGACAATATTCTCAACGAAAAATGTACAGAACACAGCAGACTGCAACCAAGGGTCGACACAAATCCGTTTTTTTTTTTTTTTTTTTTTTTTATTCGTTCTGTGGATTGGTTTGGATAGAAAATCTGCACGCCACAAATATTGATCAAAGACTATACTGCACAAAAATGAAGTAAGTAAAGCTTTACCACGCAACAATTTTGAGGCTCTTTCTAGTATGCTACATTTTTTGGAAAATTCTGGTACAAACGATGGCAAACTGTACAAAATTTCACCATTAGTTGATCTAGTAAATGATAAATTCCACGAAGTGTATTGCCCTGCTGAGGAAGTGTGCAGCGATGAAACTATTGTGCCTTTTAGAGGAAGCGTCGGGTTTCGCTAGTATAGTGCGGGGAAACGTTATAAAATATGGTCTCGAGCTATTCACACTACATGTTCATGGAGGTTATACCTGGAATGTGAAAGTATAAGCTGGAAAGAAGATTGCTCACACAGATCATGAGATGTTCTCCAGTGTTGTGATGGAGTTGTTGGCTCCACTGTTGAATGCCAGACGCACTCTGTACGTTACAATTACTATACAAGCGTGGCCTTAGCCTGTAAGTTGAACTAACATTTGACCCACCTCGATGGCACGTTTAGGAATAACAGAAAGTACAATCTAACGACCTTAGTGAAAGGAAACTCAAGAAAGGTGCAATGTTGTGCATGCAGATTAATACAAATGTTATTGTTACGAAAATGGGAGAACAAGAGAGATGTCTCGTTTCTGAGCACCAAAGACGTTCCAGAAATGATGACAACCACTTCAGGAAAAAGAGCAATCACAAAAACATCCAAAATTTTGGAATATAATTACGCAAAATGCTTCATAGACGTATCAGATCAAATAGCATCTTATGCCTCCACTTTACGAAGAGGAGTGAAGTGATACCGCAAGATTGCATTCGAGCTCCTCACAAAAACGGCAGTTGTCAGTGCTCATGCCATCTACAAGTAAAGTAAAGGACAAAAATGTACACGCAACAGAATTTCCAGAGAAAGTTGCACTTGCACTGAAAAACTCTGGAAATCCAAAAGGTGTATCAGGAACACCAGAAACAACAAGTTCATAAAACCGTGTTTTACAACAAACTGGAAGCAAGAGAAACAGGTTCACATCGTGTTGCCGACATTACTCTCACAAATTTGGGCGCACTGAACTTGCGAGGAATTCAAATCAAGTCATCACAAACTGTAAAGGTTGCCCGAATGAAAACTTCATGTGCTTGGACTGTTTTTCATTATTCACACATGTAAAGTAAACCATACAACCTAGTAATTAATTCAAATATGTTGCTACATCAGCTATGAATTTTTAAACCCATCTTTTGAGTTAATAAATATTCCGCATTTACATTAATTTTGCTCTGTTCTTCCAAAACCTAAATGTCATTCGTTTGAAATGCTGAAAGGATTCTTGATTTGTTATTAAAGGTTGTGCATAATTCCCATACACGTGGCCCAGCAAATATGGTGTTGAAGAAATTAACTTCAGTGGCCATGTGTCTCACAATTAAACACACTTGAAAAAGGCCTCAGCCCGGTATATAACCTTGGTGATTTAGGCCCGGCAGCCATGTGTTAAAACTGGTGAATGACTATCTAAGTGCTCTCATGGTGTTTATATGTCATAAAACTGTAAACAATAAGAATCGTGACATAATTGGTAGGCCTATTACGGCGGTAAAATCTGTTTGATTATACAGAGCGATCAAAAAGTCAGTATAAATTTGAAAACTGAATAAATCACGGAATAATGTAAATAGAGAGGTACAAATTGACACACATGCTTGGAATGACATCAGGTTATATTAGAACCAAAAAAAAAAAAAATACAAAAGTTCAAAAAAATGTCAGACAGATGGCGCTTCATCTCATCAGAATAGCAATAATTAGCATAACAAAGTAAGATAAAGCAAAGATGATGTTCTTTACAGTAAATGCTCAATATGTCCACCATCATTCCTCGACAATTGCTGTAGTCGAGGAATAATGTTGTGAACAGCACTGTAAAGCATGTCCGGAGTTATGGTGAGGCTTTGGCGTCGGATATTGTCTCTCAGCATCCCTAGAGATGTCGGTCGATCACGATACACTTGCCACTTCAGGTAACCCCAAAGCCGATAATCGCACGAACTGAGGTCTGGGGACCTGGGAGGCCAAGCATGACGAAAGTGGCGGCTGAGCACACGATCTTCACCAAACGATGCGCGCAAGAGGTCTTTCACGCGTCTAGCAATATGGGGTGGCTCTAATAAAACCCCATGTCATTCCAAGCATGTGTGTCAATTTTTACCCCTCTATCTACATTATTCCGTGGTTTATTAAGTTTTCAAATTTATACTGACTTTTTGATCACCCGGTACATTGATTGGTGAGTTCGTCGTTCTCTCCTCCTACATTTTGACCTATAATTATTTCTCATACCCATGTTACATATGTCGTTCATCCATTTATATATGGAGCAATATCTTTACTAGTTAGCTTCACACAAAATACATTGCTGGTCATAAAATGGTGACACACATGAAGACTGCATGCAACAAGCTGGAATGAAGTGTACTTCAAGTTTGCAAATGCAAACAATTATCATTTCAGAGAACCCCTGAAAAGAAGGCGGGACTTCAGAAAACAGTTTACACTCCTCGTCCCACGCTAAGATCATTGTGGAACAAGAGTGGTACAACAGACACAGTTCTGATGCAGTACGGATAGCTGGAGCCTCATAGTTAAGGTAAAATATGGCACGAGCCCGTGACCGAACTGCCGACACGAGTGCTGCCCTTCTGTTCACCTGGCACTAGGAAGTGGACGGGTGGCTTGTCCCTCCTCTTGGCCTCCTTTGCTCCTGGGAAAGAATTCAGATCATCGTTTTGACAGGAGGCTGAGTGGGTTGGGACCACGCTAGGGAGACTGGAACAGGAAAGGTCCCGATCCCCCATCAGGGATCCAACCCGTCACATCCAGGGCTGGAGTCTAGTACTTTAGCCAAAAGACCACAACTGCCACGGTGCTTCACAGTGTGGGAGTGACACGACGCGGCAGCTGGAAACGCACTCCTTACATGAAGCACGCGAGACATTACCATTCTTGTGGGCAAAACGTCTAAGTTTTATTCAGATTCGCCGTGAAATTCTGGCGGTATATTTATTAATTAGTTACTAATTCATCCATGGATCGCCTTATAGTTACGCTGGATTTGTCACCATAATACAGTGAAAGTAAATAGCTAAAGATTTACATAATCATAGAATGTTAAGTATACGTTATGACGATACGACAGATGATCGGCTTCATGAGGACAGGACAGGCGGTTGGCCGTGTCCTTAGCGAATGAACCATCCCGAATTGACCAGAAATGACTTAGTAAAACAGCGGAAAATTTAAATCAAGAGGGCGGAATTGCATCGTCTCGAATATGACGTCAGTGTCTTAACAACTTCACTACATCACTCGCTCGGTCCTTACTGAACAATGTACTTCGATACAAACACAGTTTTGCTCTGCCTTGCTGGACACAAAAGTACACCCGCTGCTAGCTCCGGAGCTACGAATTGCCGCTATACCACCTCCACCTGCACGAACGCCAGCCCGTTCGGAAAACCGACTCCAGGCCCGTAAACATGTCCTCACGTCCACCATCAGTCCACCTCAAAAACTGAGTCAGCGTCCTCCCGCCCCTCCATTGTGAGTGAGATGCCGAGCTCAGGAGAATAGGAGCATGAGAATACGTTAATATCATGCACTACAGATATTGGCATATGATTTTCTTGCTGAAGAAACAAATGGTTCAAATGGCTCTAAGCACTATGGGACTTAACATCTGAGGTCATCAGTCCCCTAGACTTAGAACTACTTAAACCTCACTAACTTAAGGACATCACACACACCCATGCCCGAGGCAGGATTCGAACCTGCGACCGTAGCAGCAGCGCGGTTCCGGACTGAAGCGCCTAGAACCACACGACCACAACGGCCGGCACAAAAGCAGCACAGTATTATAGTTGAAATGTGTTGTAGTTCTCCCCTTTCATTATTAACCATTATTCTGACTCTTCTAAGAAACCTTGGACTGTGTAGTACGCATTACTTACGAAAAATGTTTTGGCAGCCCTTTTAAACGGAGGTATTTTAGTTTCATTTTCTTGAGAAAGATATTATACAGATTTACTCCTAAATACGGAGCAAATGATATGTCGCATCCAGTCGCAGTGAAATGGTGTCATCAACAGTTTGATAAATGCCGTACATACTTAGGTAATGCTGATCGGAAACTCCAGATCTTGCACTATGCGAGTTCAATCTTTTCGGCAAGTTGTCCTCGCTACATGATCAGGTGCTGCGATACGGCTGTTATTTCTACGACGACCACTGCGATGGAATTGGGCTTTGCGACGTTTGTTATGCTGGCCGAATCTTACTTTCAGTTCATAGTCGACAATGCCTAGACTTAGTTTCAAGTACTGTACTTGTGTTCTGTGTTACCATTGTATTTTGCTTCATAAACGAATAGTGCACCAAGACTCAACAGCCAGAGGTGACAGCTATATGTACTAAATTTTCACCTTATATGTCGTTGAAAATTTAAATTTATCAAAAGTATCCAGACGCACCTTACCGGACATTACTTTAGGATGTGACCACCCTTCACCACTAAGGCGGTTTGAACTATACTGCGGTCACTTTCAGTGAGATGTATGCGGAGGCATGGCAGTCCATCCTTCCCCACGAGCCGAAACTTCCCGCTTCCTTTTACTGTATGATGGCGGCTCCGCCTCTCGTGACATCTAGTGGTCAACTAGCATTACATACTGGTGTCAGGATATGTTATTATTTCCTGCATAAATGCTGCACTGATACTTTTTTTTAGATAGAAGTTTTGAGGAATTTATTGTTGACATAACATTGGTTCACAGATGCTGCCTTAAGACGGGCTGCATTACGATGCTAAGATTCGGTTTTAATGAGAGAGGGCATTGTCATGCTGTGCAATCTGTCGTTGACTCCGAAATGTTCCCCAACTGTCTCATTTTCCGTTTCCTTAAGCTCAATTAGTATACCGTATCCTTACCACGAAAGTCATTCCCATACGGTGACGCCGTTTCCTGCATACTTCACTGCCGGCGCTACAAATGATGGCAGCTAACGTTCTCTCGTTATGCTCCACATGCAGACCCTTCCATCGGGTTGCCTCCGTGTATGGCGTGATTTATTACTCCAGACCACTCGTTTCCAATTATCCACTGCCTTTACACCACCTCAAGCGTCACTTAACACTGATTTAGAAAAGTGTAGCTAATGATGATTGCTCGACCATTTTACGTCACGCTTTTTAACTTTCAGCGTACACTCACTGTGCCAACTGGACGTCTGGTAGCCTTTGGAAACTCGCGAGTAAAGGTATGTTCTCGCAACTTCGACAAAAGCCCGTACCGAGCTACTGAGCGTCTCTCCTGCAGAGTCTTCCACTGGAGTTTATCTATCATCTCCGTAACGCTTTCGCGATTACTAAATGATCCTGTAACGAAGCGCACTGCTCTCCGTTGGATCTTCTCTACCTCTTCTATCAACCCTATCTGGTACGGATCCCACACTGCTGAGCAGTATTCAAGCAGTGGGCGAACAAGCGTACTGTAACCTACTTCCTTTGTTTTCGGATTGCATTTCCTTAGGATTCTTCCAATGAATCTCAGTCTGGCATCTGCTTTACCGACGATCAACTTTATATGATCATTCCATTTTAAATCACTCCTAATGCCTACTCCCAGATAATTTATGGAATTAACTGCTTCCAATTGTTGACCTGCTATATTGCAGCTAAATGATAAAGGATCTTTCTTTCTATGTATTCGCAGCACATTACACTTGTCTACATTTGAGATTCAGCTGCCATTCCCTGCACCATGCGTCAATTCGCTGCAGATCCTCCTGCATTTCAGTACAATTTTCCATTGCTACAACGTCTCGATGTACCACAGCATCATCAACAAAAAGCCTCAGAGAACTTCCGATGTCATCCACAAAGTCACTTATGTATATTGTGGATAGCAACGGTCCTACGACACTCCCCTGCGGCACACCTGAAATCACTCCTACTTCGGAAGACTTCTCTCCATTGAGAATGACATGCTGCATTCTGTTACCTAGGAATTCTTCAATCCAATCACACAATTGGTCTAATAGTCCATATGCTCTGACTTTGTTCGTTAAACGACTGTGGGGAACTGTATCGAATGCATTGCGGAAGTCAAGAAACACGGCATCTACCTGGGAACCCGTGTCTATGGCCCTCGTACGTGAGACATCACCTAGTATCCGCTCAGAGGCTGTCGACTCAGTACCGGCAGAACGAGAGAGAGAGAGAGAGAGAGAAGAGAGAGAGGTGCGCCTCCCTGGGTCCGGAAAAGCGGCACGACGAGGTGCACGCTTGAACGAGGTAGTAAATTGCCGGCTGGTCGACGCTCGTGTGTACGTGGTGTCGAGCCTGCTACCTGCTACCGTTGCCGAGCACAGCAGAGCAGGGCGCCGCCTACCCGGCTGCTGATGCCCGCAGATAAATAACCGCGGCTTCCGTCACGACCCTGCCCAGCGCCTCGGGGCTTCCCACCCCAGCGCCGCACACGGCGGGCTTACGCAACTGGCCTGCGGCGAGATCTTCTCTGACCGAGATTTCCCACTCTGAAGTCGTATCCTGCAGGAAACCAGTAATGTACTACCCGCGGAATTTCGTATCGACGCTCTACATGCTCTCGGGCTGTGTATGTCGGTATCTTATGCAAGAACTAGAAGTTCGCTGCAATTACAAAAAATCGATCTCAAAAGTGCATTCCAGAGTCTGGGCAGCAGTATACATTTGAAAGAAATGCATTTGACTAGCAGAACATACAGCTGTTTCTTCAGTTATATGAAGCCGCGTCCATGTTACATCTACTGACAATGGATTTTACACTACTGGCCATTAAAAATGCTACACCTAGAAGAAATGCAGATGATAAACGGGTATTCATTGGACAAATATATTATACTAGAACTGACATGTGATTACATTTTCAGGCAATTTCGGTGCATAGTTTCTGAGAAATCAGTACCCAGAACAACCACCTGTGCCCGTAATAACGGCCTTGATACGCCTGTACAGGTACAGTTGCCCATGCAGCTTCAACACGATACCACAGTTCATCAAGAGTACTGAGTGGCGTATTGTGACGAGCCAGTTGCTCGGCCACCATTGACCAGACGTTTTCAGTTGGTGAGAGATTTGGAGAATGTGCTGGCCAGGGCAGCAGTCGAACATTTTCTGTATCCAGAAAGGCCCGTACAGGACCTGCAACATGCGGTCGGTCATTATCCTGCTGAAATGTAGGGTTTCGCAAGGATCGAATGAAGGGGAGAGCCACGGGTCCTAACACATCTGAAATGTAACGTCGACTGTTGAAAGTGCCGTCAGTGCGAACAAGAGGTGAACGAGACGTGTAACCAATGGCACCCCATACCATCACGCCTGGTGATACGTCAGTATGGCGATGACGAATACGCGCTTCCAATGTGCGTTCACCGCGATGACGCCAAACACGGATGCGACCATCATGATGCTGTAAACAGAACCTGGATTCATCCGAAAAAATGCCGTTTTGCCATTCGTGCACCCAGGTTCGTCGTTGAGTACACCATCCCAGGCACTCCTGTCTGTGACGCAGCGTCAAAGGTAACCGCAGCCATGTCTCCGAGCTGATAGTCCATGCTTCTGCAAACGTCGTCGAACTGTTCGTGCAGATGGTTGTTGTCTTGCAAACGTCCCCATCTGTTGACTCAGGGATCGAGACGTGGCTGCACGATCCGGTACAACCATGCGGATAAGATGCCTGTCATCTCGACTACTAGTGATACGAGTCCGTTGACATCCAGCACGGCGTTCCGTATTACCCTCCTGAACCCACAGATTCCATATTCTGCCAACAATCATTGGATCTCGACCAACGCGAGCAGCAATGTCGCTATAGGATAAACCGCAATCGCGATAGGCTACAATCCGACCTTTATCAAAGTCGGAAACGTCATGGTACGCATTTCTCCTCCTTATACGAGGCATCACAACGCATCACCAGGCAACGTCGGTCAACTGCTGTTTGTGTATGAGAAATCGGTTGGAAACTTTCCTCATATCAGCACGTTGTAGGTGTCGCCACCGGCGCCAACCTTGTGTGAATGCTCTGAAAAGCTAATCATTTGCATATCACAGCATCTTCTTCGTGTCGGGTAAATTTTGCATCCGTAGCCCGTTATCTTCGTGGTGTAGCAATTTTAATGGTCAGTAGTGTATCATTACACACACATGAAAAAAATGGTGTGCAGCACCTGCGAATCAAAACTCCACAGGCATTTTGTAGAATGCTGAAGTGGTTTACTGTAATCTAACAGCTACGAAAATCACTCTTCACGAGGTAAGCCAATGTGTAGCAGCCGTATACAGTACAGAGCATCAAATTCATTTGCGTGCATACAAGCCTACACCCCATGTGGCATGCTGCCCATGAGTTAATCTATGCACAGCTGGTCTAATGTACTCCGTTCTTCTGCAAAGATCCTGCGTAGCATTCGTAGATTTCGTGATGGGTTAAGACGTAGCCACACGTCCCCTTTCAGACTATCACAATCTTGTTTCATGCAATTCATTCTAGGTGAACATGCTCCAAGATGCTACTCCAGGCGGGTGTAAAATGAATGTGCGCAGCGGAGAATAATAAACGCTAAAATGAAGATTTGGCCCTGTCTGACTATCCTCTGAAGCAGATCTTAGGATCTCGTAACTCTATAAATTACAATCTAAACATAAATGAATGATGAACGAAACTAATCCTACTAAATGATAAACGTTGTTCCTGCTTATATATTTATTGTAGATAAAAAACTGTATAGTACAAAGTTTGAATTTCCTAAGTAAAATTACTAATCAATTGCCCCACTCTGCCCTTTATTATGCCCGCGCGAACTAACATCAGTAACGCATAATGACTGACATCGTATACGTACCAAACACAAGAAGACACTACTTTCAAAGATGATCTACGGTGGTGTGGAACCTCAGCGGAAATAAACTAACATGATCACAGCTGTTTAGGTTTTATAGTCCTAATAAGCCGAAGCAATTTGCGATATCGCCGTACGTACTACGTCCGGTGCGTCGAAGTGACGGTACTCGTACTCGTCTGCGACTATGGAAGAACTTCACCCACAAATAAACTCTTTCAAACACTAGGGCGGCAGAAGGCGGTCCTCTGACTAATATACTCTAACACTGTCTTCTCCTCTCTGTGTTCTACAGACGAGAAACGCGAACTCCCAGTCACAAGGCGGAGTTCAGATAACGTCTCAACGTAAGTACAGACAGGGGAAGTGCTCTCGATTATTGAACGTTGAGTACTCAACGACGACTTCCAACCCGGAATTGAAGTCCAGAATCGTATAGGTCCGCAACAGTGCAGTACCTAACTGTTCTAACTATAAACTCTCTTGAGAGCAGAGACAGCATGTCCGTCTGTACCAACAAAGATGATACCGAGCGACCGTCACACACGGGCGCTCAGAACGGAAGACCTCGACTGTCAACCACTGGCCTCCCAGCAAGGCTCGGCTCCCCACCATCGTAATTCCGAAAACGAATCATATTCCCCAAACCACGGAACATTCTCCCTCTCTACAGATTCTTCCGAACGCCGACCAACCATATTTTAGTCTTTTGTCGTCCAGCGCGGAACGTTTCTGAGGAAAAACCTATACCCGTACAATGGTATGCGTCTGAGTAAAAATCCTTGGAAATAACCCAGCCTGCGTGGTTTCCGAGGTGCTGCTTCTTCGTTCCTCGCACCTGCGTCAAAAATTTGCAGAGTTTGGAAGTATTATCCGGTTATCCTTCCGGCCATACTACAATAGCGGCCGATAGCGGCCGGTCGCCCCTGTATTGTGTCTTCGAGCTCAGGTGTCGCGACGTCCGTCTAACTACTTCCTGTGTTTAAGCGGGATCAACACACATGTGCGGGCCTTCCATCCAGGGCTTGAGTTCCGCCAGCCGTTTCATCTCCACTAGCGTTTCAACCTCTACTAGTATAGTCAATCATTCATTACGCCATTCTGATAATAAAGAAACTCCTTCACCCTTCATGCAATAAGCGTTAAGTTATTTACAAGGCGTACGTGACAATGTCAGTCTCGTTTATGTATTCATATATACGAGGTACAACCTATCAAATAATACCTAATTGTGTTTGTAGATCACGGCAAAGTATGTGGATGGGTGCTTGAAAGGTGCGAAATTATAGCCACCTTACAATGCAGGCCAACATGTTGACAACGTTGTTTCGGCTAAGAGGAGCAGTTTGTTTCGCTGGGAAGCCCTGACACACCCTATATGTAGTCCCGATCTCCCCACATGTGATTCCTTTATTTTTGGAGCTGCGAAGAGACATCCGTGGCCATCGATTTGCTTAGGACGAAGAGCTACATGCCTGGATACAATCAAGATCCCATGGACAATTGCAAACATTTTTCCATGAAGGCATTGACGGTATTGTCACACAATTGGATAAATGCATTAACAATTATGGCGATTACTTTTGAAATAATGAACAGTTTAATTATTTTAATCCAACTGCCTCGTTTTCATTTGATTGCCTCTTATACACGATGTCCCAGAAGCGTTGCAACAAACTGCCAGGGGTTGTAAAGGTTGTCTTGAAGAAGAAATCGAGGATAGGAAACCGCGTCCGGAAACGTCACGCTATAGAGCTTCGAAGTTGTAGGCGCCGGCATCTGCCTCTAGGGCACCCCTTCAGCATCAAACGTGATTTTGTACGCTGCTGGACCGTAGGCAAAACGTCTCACAAAGTTTTTTTTTGTTTTGTTTTGTTATTAAGTGATAGCGACTGATTGCCACAATCGCCAGTGGAGAAGATGGAGCTAGTTGTTACCTAGAAAGGCCTTGTCTACTACGAATGTCATGCTCTGTTCCCTCGGTGGATGGCGGCTTCGGACACGAGTTTCTATCTGCAGTTGATTTTTCTCCGGTATACCAAAACACATTGGAGATTTTAGCGGGTTCCAGGAGAATAATAAATTGCGGGTGGAAACCCGAAAGGCCTCCCTACGCGGCAGCTAGCACCATCTTCTCCGCCGGCGGTCGTGGCACTCAGCTGTCATGATCGTGGCAATCAGTCGCCATCACTGAACAACAAACAACGTTGCGAGACGTTCTGCATACGGCCCGTCAGCATACGAAGACACTTAGCTGCCGAAGGGATTGCCTAGTGGTAGGCGCCGGCTGCTATAACTTCGACGCTCTGTAGCGTCGCTGGATTATGTTTCTGGACCCGGATTCCTATCCTTGATTCGTTCCTCAAGACACCCTCTACAATCCTCAAAGTCTGTTACAGCACTTCTGCGACATCCTGTATGCGTGGTCGTGAGAACAGGTCTGAATAGCTTGTAATGGTCTTGCAAGGTAGGTTGTGCTGAGAAATAACTGATAAAAAAATCTATACGTTGCGCTGTTTCTGAGTTAATTAGTACTGAAGTTAGCCAATCAGGCCATTGTGCTCGCAAGTGTTAACGGCTCGCCACATACAATTAGCCTCAGTTGTTCTCATAGCGATAGCGCACGAGACTACTCAGCCTTTGGCTTGGATTCGATCCGTTCTACCGTCCCACGTCCAATTTTGTATTGCTCTCTTATTTAGTTTTAGGAAACCAAACGAAGAACACGTTTGCCGGCGCCATCTCCATCGGACCAATCGAATTCCAGCGCAGTGGCCTGATTGGCTAATCCCAGTGCTAATTAAGTCGGAAACAGCGTAAACAATCGAATAATTCTTAACGAATATTTCTCAGCACAACCGACTCTGCAACTCCCTTACAATCTCTTCAGACTGTTTCTGACCACCCAGTAGACCTATATACGTAGGTGAGTTACACACGTCGACGCACGCCAAGACGATTACATAGAGAAAGTGTTGTGTTGTCAGAAGAGAGGAGATGTTCCGGGTCTCCAGTAGACACAGTTCTGCTGCGGTGCTCATAAGGCGTGGCAACTGGAAACGCGCATCGATACTGAAGAGCGCAGGTCAGTATGATTCTTGCGGGCAAACGTCTAAGCTGCACACAGATTCACCGTGAATTTCTGTCAGTATATGGACCAAAAGTAATATCGCTTGAAGCCATACTGAAATGATGGCGGCCGGCCTGAAGTGACTGAAGTAGATCATGGAGTCCAGATATTGCACCGTGCCATCTCCATCTCTTCGACAAGCTGAAAGAGCATCTTTGGGGAAGAAATTTTGCATATGTGAGACCGTTAACACATCAGTTCTCGAATGACTCCGCCTCCTAGCAGCGATTTCTATCGTCGGTCAACTGAAAGATTGGAAGAACGTTCCGACCGTTGCTTGCAGAGACTTCGCGACTGCATTAAAAAAGAGTATCTTGTATCTGTGTCGCTTTGAAGTGTTGCACAGTGTTCAGTTAAACTTACTTTGCCTGCCATAATAATGTGTAACTTACTTTTTGAAGTCCTCTCGTAGGTAAAATGATCTCGTCCGGGTTTTGGAGATGCTGATGCTATCCCTCGCACGATGGCCCGCCAGTGTAAACGGCTTCACTGTCAGCTAAACCACAAACTATTATACATCATAATCACTCATTCCATTCTCCCATTTCAAAACCCGACCCGCGTCCTCTGCTTGTGAGAGAAATTGTTCTCTCTATGCGTTTTATTTTAAGATGTACCAGAATAAATGAGTTATCGTGTAAGAACGACATGACATACCTTCAAGAATGGCAAAGTAGATTAGATTTTTACCAAAGTATCAGCAGTAACAATTAAAGAGCCAGGGGCTTATGAAACATGGTTTCATACACATCATTCTGTGAATAAATGTCGAAAAATTGATAGTGTTTGAGGACTATTGCAAAAAAATTGCCGGTTTAATTCCTGTGCTACCCAAGCCGCTGACTTACATACGTGTAGCACGTGACAGGGCCCCAGTTGTAAGAATAAACGTGTTAACAGTTATGGCGATTACTGCCCTCAACGCCCCCCTCCCGCCCGCCATCCATCTCCCCACCCTGCTTCGAGGCCGTAAACATGTAAACATGACGTTGTTATCACCCTGATGAGGTGGTCAGTTCACATTGACGCGTAATAATGTGCCAGAAACTGTCTTAGTGGTTATCTGTGGTGGTTGTGTTGCACAAAATCTGTAAAACTTTTCAGAAATGAACTACCGCCGACATATTCGACTCGAGAGTTCAGCAACCGTTTTGACATTTAAAAATTGTCGTTTATTTCGCCGTCTCAGTTCCACATTTTTTCTATAATTAGTTGCAAGCTAAGATGATCATCTTCAGATCTAAAAAAATGTTGTTGTTGTTGTTGTTGTGGTCTTCAGTCCTGAGACTGGTTTGATGCATCTCTGCATGCTACTCTATCCTGTGCAAGCTTCTTCATCTCCCAGTACCTACTGCAGCCTACATCCTTCTGAATCTGCTTAGTGTATTCATCTCTTAGTCTCCCTCTTCGATTTTTACCCTCCACGCTGCCCTCCAATACTAAATTGGTGATCCCTTGATGTCTCAGAACGTGTCCTACCAATCGATCCCTTCTTCTAGTCAAGTTGTGCCACAAACTCCTCTTCTCCCCAATTCTATTCAATACCTCCTCATTAGTTATGTGATCTACCCATCTAATCTTCAGCATTCTTCTGTAGCACCACATTTCGAAAGCTTCTATTCTCTTCTTTTCTAAACTATTTATCGTCCATGTTTCACTTCCATACATGGCTACACTCCATACAAATACTTTCAGAAACGACTTCCTGACATTTAAATCTATACTCGATGTTAACAAATTTCTCTTCTTCAGAAACGCTTTCCTTGCCATTGCCAGTCTACATTTTATATCCTCTCTACTTCGACCATCATCAGTTATTTTGCTCCCCAAATAGCAAAACTCCTTTACTACTTTAAGTGTCTCATTTCCTAATCTAATTCCCTCAGCATCACCCGACTTAATTCGACTACATTCCATTATCCTCATTTTGCTTTTGTTGATGTTCATCTTTTACCCTCCTTTCAAGACACTGTCCATTCCGTTCAACTGCTCTTCCAAGTCCTTTGCAGTCTCTGACAGAATTACAATGTCGTGGGCGAACCTCAAAGTTTTTTTTTCTTCTCCATGGATTTTAATACCTTACTTTTGTTTCCTTTACTGCTTGCTCAATATACAGATAAAATGTAAAAAAAACTAAATGTGTACATTAATTTATAATAAGAAGACAATTGTTTCAGGTAACTGTTGTATTTACCTATGTAGTTTGATCGTAACTCATTGTACCAAACTCATGAATCTGCTACTGGGACGGCAAAATCTTTATGTAAAAAAATTCAGCCTGCGTATGTTTGTGATCGCAAAACTCGAAAAGTATTTGATCAGTTGACTTGAGATTTTGACATAACGTTGCAGTCGATTACACGTGTGTTTTTATACAGCTACTGGAGCGCTATATGGTATACAGGGTGCGCCGCCTAAATCCGGACAAATGAAACTTATTTAAAAGCAAATTCATTAAAACAAAATACAAATGAAAATAAAAATCCTTTTACCTATAAGTAGTGGTATCTTTGAAGAGGAACATTACTCGATGTAACCCCCTTCAGCCGCAATGACCGCCCCCAATCTTGTTCTGAAGCCAGCGCACGCACTCTTTAAAACAGCGCTGTCCTCATTTGCGAATGCTGCTTCGAAGCGGTGCGTAGAGATGCGTCGTTAGGTTTCCTCGTCTTATTGCTAACTCTTTCGTGTATGCTACAAACATAGTAGTCGAGGGGGTTGAAATTCGGGCTATTTTGGGCCAAAACTCTTTTGACCAGAACATGTCAACATTATCCAGCAAGTTTCAGTTTAAATGGTTCCTCTGCCATCCGACATATTGTTCGCTGGCTGACATTCAATACTGACGCCAATTTCCTCAGCGATTGCCCCGGGTCCTTCGAAATCAGCGCCTGAGCCTCCTCGATGACTGCCGCAGTTCGCGACATGCGTTTCCTCGAATGAGGCTTCCTCGCCGGGTTAGCGGAACCTTTCCCAGAATTCTCCGAAGAATTGTACTTGACCACAATATCGCAAACGGTTGATCTCGGGTACTCGCAGAATCGAACTATTTCTGTGGGCGAACGCCCAGCGCGAAGACTTTCGATAATCGCAGCTCTTCGGTTGTACTTCGCACTTGTCCGTAACATTTCAGCCGTTTTGAGGTTCTGACTGTTTTCCAGATGCCTATGGCTTTCAATAACGCCAATGGCGACCTCCAACGGAACTACGATACAGTGGAAAATACAGATTGAAATTTGTCCGGATATAAGGGCCACACCTTGTATTTATATACAAAAATTGAACCTGCGTATGTTGTGCTCGCAGAACTCGAAAAGCGCTCCAGTAGCTTTAAGCTTAAATATTTTCATAAAGCAAGGTAATTAATATATATTAAATATATATTTTCATAAAGCATATATATTTTCATAAAGCAAGCTAATTAATATATATTAATTACCTTGCTTTATGAAAATATTTATATCGTGCCAGTAGCTCTATGAAAACACGGATGCAGGATAAGTTTTAGCAAAAAGTTCATTTGTTCATATTCTTAAATCTCCGGAAGTTCTTCACTGATCGCATACCGCATGCACACAACGTTGCTTGCGAATACACGAGTGTTTTTATACACCTATGTTTTTGATGTGCATAAAATATAAATATAAATGTAATATATAAGGATAACGTTGTTACCAAAATATCTCGAAACATTCTTGAAAGATTTGCTTAAAATTGTACATGGCACTCAAATGAAGATTTAGTGGACACTAGTATATATAATATCTAAATACGCATGTAACGTATTAACTGGAAACCTTGTTACCAAAAATCTCAAAAAGTACATCCAGACGTAACAACGATAGTGGGGAATTTAAACCATTAGACAAATTGTTACCCTGTGTAAATTCTTTCTCATTATATATTTTTAAATAAAATTGTATACACAACAATGTGCTGTTTTATTATTTTTTTCTCACAAACTGGTTTTCACAGGAAGCAGGGGAGTTGTATTTCTGGCTTATCGACTTATGATTAGAATATTACTACTATTGCTACTACTACTAATACCACAGAATCTGAATTTGCAATAAGAATAGACAAGGTTGAAGATCAGAAGGGAGGGGGCAAGAGATGGACAGAGGGGTGGGATGAAATGGACCTAGAGAGCGAAAAAGAGAAGATGGACAGAGAGGAAGACGGAGAGAGAGGGAGAGAGAGAGAGGACGAAGGAGGAAATGGGCAAGTAGAGGGGTGGATGAGGTGATGGACAAAGAGAGTGGGGAAGAGGAATGGACAGAGATAGGGGGAGAAGGAGATTAGGAAGTACATCCAGTTCTCATTCAGATTAGAAACGTCTACTATCACTTTTCTTTCTTTTCCATTTAATCAGACAGAGCCACAGCAACGCGTGGCTGGGTACATATATATCTCCATCTACATCTACATGATTATTCTGCAATTCACAACTAAGTACCTGGAAACGGATTCATCGAACCATCCGTAAGATACATCTCTACCTTTCCGCTCTTAAATCTTGCGGTGCGAGCTCTGATCTATCTTATTTTATTATAATGATCGTTTCTTCCTATGTAGGTGGGTGCTAACAAAGTGTTTTCACATGCTGAGGAGGAAGCTGGTAATTGAACTTTCTTGATAAGATCCTGCTGCAACGGAAAACGCCTTTGTTTTAATGACTGCCACCCCAATTCGAATATCACACCCTGGCACTCTCCCCCCTATTTCACGATAATAGAACCCGTACTGCCATTCTCTGAATTTTTTCGACGTTCTCCGTCAGTCCTATCTGACGCGGATCCCACACCGCACAGCAATACTCCAGAAGCGGGCGGACAAACATAGCTGTCTCTTTAGTAAGCAGAGTCTTTAGTTATCTGCTACGTTTTCTAAGTGCTCAGCAAATAACTCGCAATCTTTGCTTTGCTTCCCCCACAATATTATCTATCTGATCGTTCCAATTTAAGTTATTCGCAATAGTAATCCCTAAGTGTGTAGTTGAGTTTAGAGACTTTACATTTGTGTGATTCATCGTGCGATTGAAATGCAGCTCATTCAAAATATGGAATCAATTTGACGTTCCGTGTCGATAGCAGCCATTTCCTTGTGAGGATAAAGAGGTAATGTTTCAAAATCTTACTGCAAATCGCCGTAAGTAATATGGGTCTGTCAATTCATGGGATTACTCCTATTTCCTTTCTTGTGTATTGGTGTGATCTGTGCAACGTCCCAGTATTTTGGTATCGATCTTACTACAAGCGAGCGGTTGTATATGATTGCTACGTATTGAGCTATTGTGTCAGCATACACTGAAAGGGACCTGCGAGGTATTCAGTCCGGACCGGAAGCCTTGCCTTTGTTAAGTGTTTTTGGCTGCTTCGCTACACCTATGATATCTACTTCAAAGTTACTCATGGTTCAAATAATTCAAATGGCTCTAAGCACTATGGGACTTGCAATCTGAAGTCGTCAGTCTCCTAGGCTTAGGACTACTTAAACCTAACTACCGAGCGAGGTGGCGCAGTGGTTCGACACTGGACTCGCATTCGGGAGGACGATGGTTCAATCCTGCATCCGGCCTGATTTAGGTTTTCCGTGATTTCCCTAAATCGTTCCAGGCAAATGCCGGGATGGTTCCTATCAAAGGGCACGGCCGACTTCCTTCCTCGTCCTTCCCTAATCCGATGAGACCAATGACCTCGCTGTCTGGTCTCCTTCCCCAAACAACCCAACCCCAGCTTAAACCTAACTAACCTAAGGACTTCACACATATCCATGTCCGAGGCAGGTTTCGAACCTGCGACCGTAGCAGCAGCGCAGTTCCAGGCTGAAGTGCCTAGAACCAGACGGCCACAGCGGCCGGTAGTTACTCATGTTGACAGTTGCCAACTCTGCAGTACTTAGTTCGTCTTCTTTTGTGAAGGAATTTCGGTAAATCGTGTTTAGCAATTCTTCTTTAGTGGCGCTGTCATCAATAACATCACCATCGTTGTCACGCAGTGAAGAAGTTGATTACGTCTTGCCACTGGTGTACTTTACATACGACCAGAATCTCTTTGGATTTCCTGCCAGATTTCGAGACAGAGTTTCATTGTGGAAACTATTAAAAACATCTCGCATTCAAGTTCGCGCTAAATTTCTAGCTTCCGTAAGACTTCGCCAATTTTCGTTGATGATTTATCTTTCTAACTGCGCAACTGAGTGAATGTTTGTGATCCTTGTACACTACTGACCATTAAAATTGTTACACCAAGAAGAAATGCAGATGATAAACGGGTATTCATTGGAAAAATATATTATTCTAGAACTGACATGTGATTACAATTTCACGCAATATGGGTACATAGATCTTGAGTAACCCGTACCCAGAACAACCACCTCTCCCCGTAATAACGGCCTTGATACGCCTGGGCATTGAGTCAAACAGAGCTTGGATAGCGTGTACAGGTACAGCTGCCCATGCAGCTCCAACACGATACCGCAGTTCATCAAGAGTAGTGAGTGGCGTATTGTGACGAGCCAGTTGCTCGGCCACTATTGACCAGACGTTTTCAATTGATGAGAGATGTGGAGAATGTGCTGGCCAGGGCAGCAGTTGAACATTTTCTGTATCCAGAAAGGTTCGTACAGGACCTGCGGTCGCGCATTATCCTGCTGAAATGTAGGGTTTCGCAGGGATCGAATGAGGGGTAGAGCCACGGGTCGTAACACATCTGAAATGTAACGTCCACTGTTCAAAGTGCCGTCAATGCGAACAAGAGGTGACCGAGACGTGTAACCAATGGCACCCCATACCATCACGCCGGGTGATATGCCAGTATGGCAATGACGAATACACGCTTCCAGTGTGCGTTCACCGCGATGTCGCCAAACACGAATGTGACCATAATGATGCTGTAAACAGAATCTGGATTCACCCGACAAAATGACGTTTTACCATTCGTGCACTCAGGTTCGTCGTTGAGTGCACCATCGCAGGCGCTCCTGTCTGTGATGCAACGTCAAGGGTAACCGCTGCCACGGTCACCGAGCTGATATTCCATGCTGCTGCGAACATCGTCGAACTGTTCGTGCAGATGGTTGTTGTCTTGCAAACCTCCCCCTCTGTTGACTCAGGGATCGAGACGTGACTGCACGATCCGTTACAGTCATGCGGATAAGATGCCTGTCATCTCGACTACTAGTGATACGAGGCCGTTGGGATCCAGCACGGCGT
The DNA here is from genome assembly GCF_021461395.2 of Schistocerca americana. Classification (NCBI taxonomy): domain Eukaryota; kingdom Metazoa; phylum Arthropoda; class Insecta; order Orthoptera; family Acrididae; genus Schistocerca; species Schistocerca americana. Next base: position 917,884,815 of record NC_060119.1, on the reverse strand, counting down.
TCCGTATTACCCTCCTGAACGCACCGATTCCATATTCTGCGAACAGTCATTGTGACTCGACCAACGCGAGCAGCATTGTCGCTATAGGATAAACCGCAATCGCGATAGGCTACAATCCGAACTTTATCAAAGTCGGAAACATGGTCGTACGGATTTCTCCTCCTTACACGAGGCATCATAACAACATTTCACCAGGCAACGCCGGTCAAATGCTGGCTGTGTATGAGAAATCGTTGGAAACTTTCGTCATGTCGGCACGTTGTAGGTGTCGCCACCGGCGCCAACCTTGTGTGAATACTCTGAAAAGCTAATCATTTTCATATCACAGCATCTTCTTCCTGTCGGTTAAAGTTCACGTCTGTAGCACGTCATCTTCGTGGTGTAGCAATTTTAATGGCCAGTAGTGTAGTTTGAGCCCCTAATTGTTTTATGTATGTGACAAAATGAGAGAAACCTGCAGAACTTTGCAAGTAAGTTTACAATGAAAGTTGAAAAATCGAAGCGTTGTTTCGCTCGGCCAGCTAATCTGTGACTGGCAGCTTGCGTATTGCCAAACATAGCTGGCGGGAGTGTGGTAGCCACGGGCAGTGGGGGGTGTCTGTCAGCTTAAGCCGCCCCCGTCTCGGCTTGCGACACGCCCGCGAGGAGAAAGCCGACGCTTATCGCTCGCAGCACGCGGCACGGCACGCCACTCCACGCCACGCTTTCTCCAGTGGTTTCTTCGACCGGCACCCACCCGCTGCTCGCAAGCCTAATGACACGCCGCACCGCAGCGCGGCAATCCTGTGCACTCGTCTCGACCCCACGCTGAACGCCTTGCGCTGTTAACAGATGTAGCTTCCCGCTGCATACTATCAAGTGCGAGCGTCTCTTGTCTACAAACTGTCTGAACTGGTTCCCATCGTAGCTCATGAATGGAAACAATTTCTCATACCTACCGCATCAGAAAGTAATCTTTGAATGCGCTCCATTGAAGGTTAGGCTTCCCGCCGTGGTGTAACACCTGAATTACCGATACAAAAAGAATAAACTACAGGCACATTTTATTGCGCTATTTTCATTCAGCGCAATTCGAGGCTAAATACCACACAAAGAAAACAAACAACGTATTCAGGTAATGTCAAGTAGAAAAAAATTCTCAGAAAGGTTCCTTTTATTTTGTGCTTCCATGGATATGATACAGTAATTTTACCTTTCTCCCGAATATGAACATCTGTATTAACCAGTAAACGCCCCCCCCCCTCCGCACCCCCTGCCCCCCCCCCCTCGAGTCTTTAAAAAATCGAACTCCTATCTATAAAACAGCTTCAATCGTTTGAGACGTTTACAAATGAGTTAATGTGTTACAAATTTGTCGTTAAACGTGAAAGCGAGAAAAACCCTAGAAAATGTTTGAAATTACGGTTAAAGTTTGTCGGAAATCGCAAAGTGCTCTCATTACCGAACACTGGATTAGTGTAACTTTGGTAAATCGCGAATAATTTCAAGCGAAAGCTAATTTTTCATGCACGTAAATGTTAAAGACGTCTTATCCTCTGAACTATGTATCGCACAATCATATAATTTAGCCCGTGCATTCAATGGTAAATATGGACACCGTCTCCAAACTGTGTTGTGGATAGAGTTTGTAGTAAAGAAGTAATAAATTACAAGCCACACCTCATGCTGAATTTTAATTGAATGAACAGAGAAAATGTACTATTTGATTAACTTTTTCTCTGTCGTCTTTTTGCGGAGAAAAAGTTTCGTAAAAGTCTGAAATTGTGTGTGCCAAGCACGAATATGTGTCTCTTCTACTTTTCAAATATTCAAGTTACTCAATTAAAGAATTAAAAATGTCAGTTCGAGATGATGACAGTACAAGTCAAATTACTTTCTTCGATGGTTTCCTTTTACTTTCATAGTCAGATACTGGATGAATATAGTCTGGGTAATTTGCGCGCCATAAGTTAGCCTGCCTCAAGTAATTGTCTTACTGTCATAAACCTCTAACGTATGATAGTACTCCTTAATGAGAAGATTATGACAGCATTTAAAATTTTTAAACTCGGTTAGTAGTTATAAGAGAAACTGAAAATCAATTTCTATTGCCCCTAGAAGCCGTTAGATGGAGAGCATTCAATTGTGGCCGTGCATCATGAATTTTTGTGGTCGTCAGTCCGAAGACTGGTTTGATGCAGCTCTCCATGGTACTCTATTCTGTGCAGGCTGCTTCTTCTCCGAAAATCTACTGCATCTTACATCCTTTTGAACCTGCTTACTGGATTCATCTCTTGGTCTCCAGCTACGATTTTTACCCCTCACACCTCTCTCCAGTACTAAGTTAGTGATTCCTTGATGTCTCAGAATGTGTCCATCAACCGGTCCCTTCTTCTAATTAGTTTGTGGCACAGATTTCTCTTCTCACAAATTCTATTCAATTCCTTTTTATTAGTTACGTGGTCCACAAATCTAACCTTAAGCGTTCTTCCGTAGCAGCCTATTTGAAAACTTCTATCATCTTTTTGTCTACACTGTTTATCGTCTTATGTTTCACTTTCATATATGGCTACACTCCATACTCATACTTTCAGAAAAGACATGGTAACACCTAAATCTATATTCGATGTTAACAAATTTCTCTTCTTCAGAAATACTTTCCTTGCCATTGCCAGTCTACATTTTGTATCCTCTCTGCTTCGTCCATTATCAGTTGTTTTGCTACCTAAATAGCAAAATTCATCTACCACTTTATGTTTCTCATTTCCTGATGTAATTCCGTCAGCATCATCTGATTTAATTCATCTACATTTCATTATCCTCGTTTTGCTTTTGTTGATGTTCTTCTTATATCCTCCTTTCAAGACACGGCCCATTCCGTTTAACTGCTCTTCGAAGTCCGTTGCACCTCTGACAGAATTGCACTGTCATCTGCAAACCTCAAAGTTTTTATTTCTTCTCCCAGAACTTTAATTGCTTTTTCAAATTTTTCTTTTGTTTCCGTTACGGCTTGCTCAGTGTACAAATTGGTTAACATCAGGGGTTAAGCTACAACGCTGTCTCATTCCTTTCTCAATCACTGCTTCCGTTTCGTGCTCACCGAGTCTTGTAACTGACGTCTGGTTTCTGTGCAGGCTGTAAATAATCTTACGCTCTCTGATTTTACTCTTGCTACTTTCAAAATTCCAAAGACGTTGTTGGCCGGGAGGCCCCATTCGGGGAAGTTTGGCCGCCGTATTGCAAGTCCTTTTTAGGTGACGCCACGTCGGCGACTTGCGAGTCAATGATGATGAAAATGATGATGGATACACAACACCCAGACCCCTGCCGGGATTCGAACCTGCCCCCCCCCCCCCCCCCTGCGTGGTAGGCGGCAACGCTACCGCTACGCTGTTGCAGACTACGGTTGAAAGCGGGTTAATTCAGACGGAAATCTGTTACAGATTCTTATAGGGCTTCCACTGGATGCTGAGGCTTTGTAAAATTTCAGCAGTTTCAGCTGCTTCTCCACACCACTGACGCTAGTACACTGGTGTCCAAATTTAAAGCAACAAACGGAAATTTTGCAAGGTTTCTTTTATTTTGCCACAAAACAGTACAAACAGGTGACAGTAAAGTAGAAACAATGTAAAGAATACGAAATGTAAACAACAGCAACATGCATAACGGTAGACAAAATGTCTTTTGTTTTTTCTACTTAACGTATTTGCACACACATTCCGACAACTGGTTAATGTACTCGGTATGGGGTGTGACCACCTCTGGCAGCAATACAGGCCTGACAATGACGAAACATACTGTGAATGGTGTCATAAGTCTCATGTTGAGGCAATAACACCCATTCATCAAGCCTGAGTGGTTGGTGGATGCTGCTGACTTGATGCAGACCGTCTCCCTAGAGCATCCCAGATAATGCTCTATGAGACTGAGGCGGGAGAGAGAGAAGACCATGCCATGCGTATAACATCTTCTGTTTCCAAAGAAACATCATCCACTCGTGCTCTGTGAGGTCGAGCATGATGGCTCATCAATAAGAAGTCTGGGCACGCAGCTCCTCGCAACAACCGCGCATGAGATCCCAAGATTTCCTCACGATACCTGACAGCTGTTAAACGTTGCCGATTCACCCGTACAGCTTCATCATGAAGAGGTGTCCGAATGGTCAACATAATCCCTGCCCACATCATTAGGGATCCTCCTCGATATCGGTCTCTGTCCACAATGTTTGGATCCCGAAATCGTGTTCCACGTTCCCTCCAGATGCGAATCCATTGAGAATCACTCTCCAGACCAAATCGGGGATCATCAGTGAAAAGAACATTGGCCCACTGTTCGGCCGTCCAGGTACCATATTGACGATTCTTCTCTATACGTCCCTTTTGTGAAGATGCATCAGAGGTATGCCTGTACATACGGCAGGTTGTCGACAGTAAAGGTCACTCTGCCGAAGCCTTCAATACACCGTTTGCCTCGATACAACAAGTTCTGTGGATGTTCTGTGGATGCTGCGAGGTAAGATGCCAGTCGCCTTGCAGTACTAGGGCTGTACCAGCGTGCCCTTGCAGCCAAATAACGGTCCTCTCTTTCTGATGTCGCACGAGGTCGGCCCTGCCCTGGTCTTCGGACTATATTTTCGGTCTCTATAAACTGTTGCCACGTCCGAGAAACAACAGATCGATTCACATTAAGCTTTCGGACCTCGTCAGTTTGTTGTTTTTTACAAAAATATGGCATGGTTTTATCGTTGCTTCTGAAAGAGTGTCATGCCCTGTTCTGTGCATGATGGGGGAACTGATCTATATCTTATTAACTGCACTACTAGATTGCCCATAAGTTTGGAGCGTATTCCCTTAAGTTTAATAAACACAATAAATACGCATAACAAATCGTCAACGACAAATTCTCCTTCATTATTCAGAACAGTCTGCCGACGGTGCAGTAATTTTTCAATTCCGTGACTCTAGAAATCACGTGCTTTTAAGGCAAAGGACTCGGCGGGCTACGTTCGGAGCGTATTTTCGTCCGGAAAGGAAGCTGCTTGAAGGTTGTTCGACAGACAGCGGAAAAGGTGAAAATCCGAGAGCACAAGATCAGGTGGATAATATGGTGTGGAATGACTTCCAAAACCAACTTTCATGTAGTATTTTTTGTCACTGTAGCAGAAAGCGGGCGGGCGTTAACGTGGAGTAGCATCACGTCACGTAGCGTTCCTGGTCGTTGTTCTTGGATTGCGTTCCCAAGCCGGCCGTTGTGGCCGAGTGGTTCTAGGCGCTGAAGCCTGGAACCGCGTGACCGCTACGGTCGCAGGTTCGAATCCTGCCTCGGGCATGGATGTGTGTGATGTCCTTAGGTTAGTTAGATTTAAGTAGTTCTAAGTTCTAGGGGACTGATGACCTCAGAAGTTAAGTCTCATAGTGCTCAGAGACATTTGAACCATTTTTTTGCGTTCCCAAGACGTCCCACTTTTTGACAATTGAATGTCGCGAGCTCTATCCTCTTATCTCGTGTTTTCTACTGAAAATCTCGTGCTTGTACTCTTGTTAACTTTACTATTACAGAGATCGCCTAAACTTTATTTTTTTTATTGGTCCTGTGCGCAACAAATAACTTACTTGGTCTTTCTGCTGCCACTGCTTGATCTGCTGCATTCCATTATTTAACAAAAACATAAAATGACCTATTATACACGCTGAGTGCAATGCATGTTCTGTATGGCGACTCCTACTGTTGCTGCGGCTGCCGCTGCTTACTAGATTTGACCAAACCCTTTCAAGAGAAAGGGTTTGGTCAAATCTAAACTCGATAAATGATAACCCAAAGAAGTAATCCCTTTTTTTTAAAAAAAAAAAAAAAAAAAACTATATTCTGAAAGCGATTCTTTCTCATTCAATTAACAAAACGCTGGAAGCTCTTTGAATAATTGATTCGTATATAAATCTGCCTCCAGTGGCATTAAAGCAATATCACAAATTAATCAAACTCTTGAGACAGACTGAAATACTTCTCAATTAAATACCTAGTGAAACAATTTCCTGACAATTACAAAAGAAACCAATGACAAAAATCAATACTTAATCTAACAATGGTTTCCCTTAAGAATTCAACTCCTATCATTATCAAAATTACCGTCTGCTGCTACGCACATACACAAACCCTTTTCTTTAAATTAATAAGTGCGCTGCAAATTATAAAAAATGTCAACTCACTACCAAATCCTGTGTCGCTGCTGGCGGACACAGCAGTACGGCAGCTCGGCGACGACCCCTCGCCCAACACACGTGCGCACCACAGCAGGCGGGCTCCTACACTGGCTTCAAAACTGCGACTAGTTAATCCGTGCGCTGCGAAGTGCGACAACAATATCTTAGATTCCAGAGCTCGTGTGTGCGCTGTAGCCAACCTTTAAATCCTAAGAGAGTATTGCCAACTCTCACAATAAATGTCAGAAATGATGATTACATCTCGGTGAAGCAATTAGCAGTACACCACACTGTCGCTGTTCCACCAGACACGTAATACTATCTTTTGTGAATGCACGCAGATCTCTGTACGGAGAGTTGCAGCTCTATTTGGGCTTCAGCACTCGATTCTTTTTCCTTATGTTAGCATAAAGACACCATTTCTCGTCACCTGTAACGATACAGGATTGGAATGATAGGTGTTGTTCACGAACAAGTTCATAACGAGAAAGGAAGATGCACATATGACCGCCTGGTGATTTCTGAGATTTTGGCTTACGGGATGCGGCACTCATACACCCGATTTTGTAACATTTCCACTACATGCAATTGGCGCACGATGATGGAATGATCACATTTCATCACATTTGCCAGTTCTCGAGTACAGTTACATGGACCATTGGGCCGGCCGGAGTGGCTGAGCGGTCTGGTCGCTACAGTCTGAAACCGAGCGACTGCTACGGTCGCAGGTTCGAATCCTGCCTCGGGCATGGATGTGTGTGATGTCCTTAGGTTAGTTAGGTTTAATTAGTTCTGAGTTCTAGGCGACAGATGACCTCAGAAGTTAAGTCGCATAGTGCTCAGAACCATTTGAACCATTTGAACCATTGTGCGTTAACGTGTTTAAACGATCTGCATCAAACCGCGAACGTCTGCCTGAACGTGGGAAATCACTAATGTCAAAACGACTCTCCTTAAAACGGGAAAACAATTTTCTTTCCGTGTCTGTTGAGCGGCGTTACTGTCATACACTGCGCAAACGTTTTTGGCTGTCTCCGCTGCTGTCACTCCTCTATTGAACTCATACAGAAGAGTTTGCGAAAATAATCAGATTTCTACTCTTGGAACACAGCTCCACTCACTATCTCCAAAAGACAAAATGACGATATTTAAATTCAAGTAGCAACAGTGAACTACAAATGAAAAATCATAATCTATCAATAAACCCATATTATTATAATGTCTCCAGCCTTGTCGCTAAATGTGGAGTGTCTAGGGATCCTTCGTACTTCGTTCGTTAGACAATCAAATCAAGCAAGTCTTATTAATGAGTTTTATTACAAATAGAAAAGAGACAATACTTAACTTTTGCAATTACGCAGAGGTGTCGCAAGCAAAGGGCGACATACAGAATATTCAAACTTCTTCACTATTAAACAATCTCAAATCCACTGCTACATAGAGATTACAAGCGAAGTGTCTAGCGTTGCTAAACTTGAAGCTGCTATTCACCTGGGCGTCGCTAGTCGGTCGCGGCGCTTATATCCTCTTCACAGAGGTGACGCTGCTGTCGTGTTGTCGTCCTGGGGGGAGCACCGGTCAGCGTGCTATTGACTGACGTCTTCTCACAGCCATCTCTTCTCTATCGTTCCCGACTGGCGTGCCGGCGCTCGACTTTAGGCCGTAACAATTAACTCCGTCCGAATAGGCCACATGAAGTTCAACGGTGCAGACCGACCGCTGTGTCATCCTCTGGCGATAGGCGTCGCTGGATGCATATATGAAGGGGCATGTGGTCAGCACATCACTCTCCCGACCGCTCTCAGTTGTGGTGAACAGAGCCGCTACTTCTCGATCAAACAGCTTCTCAGCTGGCCTCACAAGGGCTGAGTGCACCCCGTTTGCCATCAACGCTGGGAAGACCGGACTGTGAACAACCCAAGTGCTAGCCAAGCCTAACAGCGCTTGACTTCGGTGATCCGACGGGAACCGGTGTTACCACTGCGGCAAGGCCGTTGGACAAATAATTCCCTAGTAACCGGAATACTAACAAGCAAAAGAAAGACTCCACTAACATATGCACCAACCCAATATTTCTTTCAGTTTAAGTCACACCTGGTACACGCTTACACAGAAACTATGGAACTACGTGGAAGCTCCAAAGAAACTAGTGTAGGTATGCGTATTCAAATACAGAGATATGTAAACATGCAGAGTACGCCGGTGCGATCGGCAACGCCTATATAAGATAACAAGTGTCTAGAGCAGTTCTCAGGTCGGTTACATCTGCATCTACATGATTACTCTGCAACTCACACTTAAGTGCCTGACAGAAGGTTCATCGAACCATTTTCGTACTATTTCTCTACCATTCCACTCTCGAAAGGCGCGTGGGAAAAGATCATCTAAATCTTTCCGTTCGAGCTCTGATTTCTCTTATTTTATTATGATGATCGTTTTTCCCTACGTGAGTGGGTGTCAACAAAATATTTTATCATTCGGAAGAGAAAATTGGTGATAGAAATTTCGTTAATAGATGTCGCCGCAAAGAAAACCGACTTTGTTTCAGTGACCGCCACCCCAACTCGCGTATCATATCAGTGACACTCTCACCCCTATTGCACGATAACACGAAACGAGCTGCCCTTCTTTGCACTTTTTCGATATCCTCCGTCAGTCCTACCTGGTAAGGATCCCATTCCAGCAGAGGACGGACAAATCTCTTTAGTGGGTTTGTCGCATCTTCTAAGTGTTCTGCCAACAAAGCGCAGTCTTTGTTTCGCCTTCTCCACAGTATTATCTATGCGGTCTTTCCAATTTAAGTTGCTCGTAATTGTAATTCCTAGGTATTTAGTCGAATTGGCAGTCCTTAGATTTATCGTATACCCCAAATTTATCCGGATTCTTTTGGTACCCATGTGGATGACCTCGCACTTTTCTTTGTTTAGTACCAACTGCCACTTTTTGCACTATGCAGAAATTCTCTCTAGATCATTTTGTAATTGGAACTGATCGTCTGATGATTTTACTAGACGGTAAATTACAGCGTCATCTGCAAACAATCTAAGGGGGCTGCTCAGATTATCACGTAGATAATTTATGTAAATCAGGAACAGCAGAGGGTCCATGACACTACCTTGCAGAACGCCAAATATCACTTCTGTTCTGCTCGATGATTTACCGTCTATCACTACAAACAGTGACCTCTCTGAGAGGAAATCACGAATCCCGTCTCACAACTGAGACGATATTCCATATGCACGCAATTTGATTATTGGTCGCTTGTGAGGAACGGCATCAAAAGCCTTCTGGAAATCTAGGAATATGGAATCAGAGATCCCTTGTCGACAGCACCCATTACTTCATGGGAATAAAGAGCTAGCTGTGTTACACAAGAACGATATTTTCTGAATCCGTGTTGGTTATGTATCAATAAGTCATTTTCTTCAAGGTGATTCATAATGTTCGAGTACAGTATATGCTCCAAAATCCTACTGCAAATTGAGGTCAGTGACATGGGTTGGTAATTCAACTGGGTTACTCCTACTTCCTTTCTTGAATATTGGCGTGACCTGAGCTACTTTCCAGTCTTTAGGAAAAGACCTTTCGTCAAGTGAGCGGTTGTATATAATTGTTAAGAAAGACGCTATTGTGTCTGCATATTATGAAAGGAACCTGATTGATATACCATCTACACCGGAAGACTTGCCTTTCTTAAGTGATCTGAGTTTTTTCGCAACACCTAAGATATCTACTTTTACGTCAGTTATGCTAACAGCTGTTCTGGTTTCGAATTCTGAAATATTTACTTCGTCTTCTTTCGTGAAGGAACTACGGAAAACTGTATTTAGTAACTCCGCTATAGTGGCACTATCATCAGTAACATTTCCATCGCTATCTCGCAGTGACGGTATTGACTGTTCTTTCCCACTGGTGTACTTTACGTACGTCCAGAATCTCTTTGGATTTTCTACCATATTTTGAGACAATGTTTCATTGTGGAAACTATTAAAAGCATCTCGCATTGGCGTCCGCACTAAATTTTGAGCTTCCGTGAAACTTAGCCAGTCTTGGGGATTTTTCATTCTTCTGGTTTTGGCATGCTTTTTTCGTTGCTTCTGCAACAGTGTTCTGACATGTTTTGTGTACCATAGTGGATCATTCCCTTCTCTTATTAACATATGCGGTATGAATCTGTCTATTGCTGTCGATACTGTATCTTTGACTTTGAGCCATATCTGGTCTACACTTCCATAATTAGCTTGGAAGCAATGGTGACTCCCTCACAGGAAGGCATCAAGCGAATTTTTATCATGGTTTTCAGCCTCGCTACAATGACCTTGTGTTCACTAATCCCTGTATCCGTCATGACGCTCTCTATTAGATCAGGATTGTTTGCGGCTAAGAGGTCAAGTGTGTTTTCGAAACCATTTTTATTCGTGTGGGCTCATGAACTAATTGTTCAAAGTAATTCTCAGAGAAATCATTTAGTACAATTTCGGAAGATGTTTTCTGTCTTCAGCGGCTTTGAACATGTATTTACACCAAAAAATCGAGGGTAGATTGAAGTCTCCAGCAATTATAACTGTATGAGTGGGGTACTTACTTTTAATGAGATTCAAGTTTTCTTTGAACCGTTCAGCTATTATATGATCTGAGTCGGGGGTCGGTAGAACGAGCCAATTATTATTCTGATACGGCTGCTGAGTATAACCTCTACCCATAGTAATTCGCAGGAACCTCATTACAAGATAAACTACTAGCCGGCCGGAGTGGCCGTGCAGTTCTAGGCGCTACAGTCTGGAACCGAGCAACCGCTACGGTCGCAGGTTCGAATCCTACCTTGGGCATGGATGTGTGTGGTGTCCTTAGGTTAGTTAGGTTTAATTAGTTCTAAGTTCTAGGCGACTGATGACCTCAGAAGTTAAGTCGCATAGTGCTCAGAGCCATTTGAACCACCCATAAACTACTACCAATAGACACAAACACACCACCACCTACTTTATCTAATCTATCCTTTCTGAACACGGTTTGCGCCACTGTGAAAATTTCGGCAGAATTTATCTCCGGCTTTAGACAGTTTTCTGTTCCTATACAGATTTCAGCTTGGGTGCTTTCTATCAGCGCTTGAAGCTCTGGTACTTTTCCAATACAGCTACAACAATTTACAACTACTGCTGCTACTACGGCAAGGTTATCAAGATTAAAGTGAGCTTGAACGTGCTGTCATAGTCAAAGCGCAAGCGATGGGACACAACATCTCCGAGGTAGCCATGAAGTGGTGATTTTCGCGTACGACCATTTGGGAGTGTACTGCGAATATCACGAATCCGGTAAAACATCAAATCTCCGACATCGCTGAGGGCGGAAAAAGATCCTGCAAGAACGGGACCAAGGAATACTGAAGATAATCGTTCAACGTCACAGATGTACAACCCTTCAGCAAGTAGCTGCAGATTTCAATGCTGGGCCATCAGCAAATGTCAGCGTGTGAACCATTAAGCGAAACATCATCGATATGGGCTTTCGGAGCCGAAGCCCACTCGTTTACCCTTACGACTGCCCGACACAAAGCTTTACGCCTTGTCTGGGCCCGTCAACACCGACATCCGACTGTTGACGACTGGAAACACGTTGCCTGGTCGGACAAGTCTCGTTTCAAATTGTGTCGAGCGGGTGGACGTGTACGGGGACGGAGCAAACCTCATGAATCAAATGTTCAAATGTGTGTGAAATCGTATGGGACTTAACTGCTAAGGTCATCAGTCCCTAAGCTTACACACCACTTAACCTAAATTACAATCCATGGACCCTGCATGTCGGCAGGGGACTGTTCAAGCTGGTAGAGGCTCTGTAATGGTGTGGGGCGTGTGCAGTTGGAGTAGTATAGGACCCCTGATACGTCTAGATACGAGTCTGACAGGTGACACGTACGTAAGCATCCTGTCTGATCACCTGCATCCAGTTATGTCCGTTGTGCATTCCGACGGACTTTGGGAATTCCAGCAGGACAATGCGACGACCCACACGTCCGGAATTGCTACAGAGTTGCTCCAGGAACACTTTTCTGAGTTTAAACTCTTCCAATGGCCACCAAACTCCCCAAACATGATCATTATTGAGCATATTTGAGATGCCTTGCAACGTACTGTTCAGAAGAGATGTCCGCCCCATAGTACTCCTATGCATTTATGGACAGCCCTGCAGGATTCATGGTGTCCATTCTCTCCAGCACTACGTCAGACATCAGTCGAGTGCATACCAGGTCGTGTTGCGGCACTTCTGCGAGCTTGCGGGGACCCTACACGGTATTAGGCAAGTGTGACAGTTTCTTTGGCTCAACAGTGTATCTTATGTGGAACAGTTTAGGTGCACTTTGCAGAATCTTTAGTGGAAAATAACGAATCAACCTTACAGTCTGGAGGCCATCGGTGTGGTGGAGAGTATTACGTGACCACTGGCTCCTTCAGTGAAAGTTAGTCGGTGAAACCATCGTGTTCGATCCCGGAGAGGGGGAGGAGATCGTTTCCGTCGCCCTTCCCTTGTATCATTGATGGAAGTCTCGCCTCTTAGGTGCTCACTCGATCGTCACGGAACGCTGTACGTCGTGGGAAATTTAGTAGGCGTTACCTCACAGGTGAATGAGGCACACGTGAACGGCCTGTGGCGGCGTCAGGGTGACGGATGCGAAAGCGGAGCGTAGGCGCCTCGCCTCGCAGACAAGGACGGCCGCCCCGGCTCGCCCGAGGGCGCAGGGCAGCCCGGTCCGGGGCAACCGTGCGCACGCACCGGAGAGCGGGCCGGGCAGCCCGAGGCGAGGTGGCCGCGGCGCGGCGCGGCGCGGCGCGGCGGCCCATCACGACCAGCGCCGGAGGAGGGCCCGCGCTTTCCCAACGGGCCGCGCCGCGCCGCGGCGTGCGGCAGGCCGATAGCTAGGCTATAGCGCCGCTGCTGGCTGCTCCCCTGATGGATTACGCGCACGACCCGAGATGCGCAGTGGCGAAACGCCCGCGGTGGAGAGGCCGCCGGCGAAAGCGGGGGCAGGCTGTCGGCTGCAGCACACTCCTCCACGGAATGGAGCTCTTCCCAACTTGTGATTGTCATGTAATAATTGAATGAAAGTGGGCGTGTTCAGAGCATTGGAGATTCATCTCGTCGACCTTGAGTTGAGTTCGGTGACTGTTACAATGGAAGCAACGCGCTCGCTCCAGGAAGTGAGGAGTGGCCTGCGGACGCTTTCGTGATTGTGACGTTAGGTACCGTAGCGCTGACCAGTTTCCTCTTTACTACATATGTGAGCGATCTCCCGACCTTACCACAGTAGGTACTGGCTCAGTTCGCTGATAATACCACCCACCTCACCAGTGATGGACGACTGTCTCCAGTTACCTCGTACTTAACAACGGCAACTGACAATCTCTAAGCGACGGGCAGAAGAGAACCCGATCCATCTCAATGCCACCAAAACTATGTGACCGGCTGGTCCTCAGTGACCGAGAAATACACTAGAGGCCATTAAAATTGCTACACCAAGAAGAAATGCAGATGACAAACGGGTATTCATTGGACAAATATATTAAACTAGAACAGACTTATGATTACATTTTCATGCAATTTGGGTGCATGGATCCTGAGAAATCAGTACCCAGAACAACCACCTCTGCCCGTAATAACGGCCTTGATACGCCTGGGCGTTGAGTCAAACAGAGCTTGAATGGCGTGTACAGGTACAGCTGCCCATGCAGCTTCAACACGATACCACAGTTCATCAAGAGTAGTGACTGGCGTATTGTGACGAGCCAGTTGCTTGGCCACCATTGACCAGACGTGTCAATTGGTGAGAGATTTGGAGAATGTGCTGGTCAGGGCAGCAGTCGAACATTTTCTGTATCCAGAAAGGCCCGTACAGAACCTGCAACATGTGGTCGTGCATTATCCTGCTGAAATGTAGGGTTTCGCAGGGATCGAATGAAGGGTAGAACCACGAGTCGTAACACATCTGAAATGTAACGTCCACTGTTCAAAGTGCCGTCAATGCGAACAAGAGGTGACAGAGACGTGTAACCAATGGCACCCCATATCATCACGCCGGATGATACACCAGTATGACGATGACGAATATACGCCTCCAATGTGCGTTCACCGCAATGTTGCCAAATACGGATGCGACCATCATGATGCTGTAAACAGAACCTGGATTCATCCGAAAAAATGACGTTTTGCCATTCGTGCACCCAGCTTCGTCGTTGAGTACACCATCGCAGGCGCTCCTGTCTTTGATGAGGCGTCAACGGTAACCACAGCCACGGTCTCCGAGCTGATAGTCCATGCTGCTGCAAACGTCGTCGAACTGTTCGTGCAGATGGTTGTTGTCTTGCAAACGTCCCCATCTGTTGACTCAGGGATCGAGACGTGGCTGCACGATCCGAACCCACCGATTCCATATTCTGCTAACAGTCATTGGATCTCGACCAACGCGAGTAGCAATGTCGCGATACGATAAACCGCAATCGCAAAGTCGGAAAAGTGATGGTACGCATTTCTCCTCCTTACACAAGGCATCACAACAACGTTTCACCAGGCAACGCCGGTCAACTGTTGTTTGTGTATGAGAAATCGGTTGGAAACTTTCGTCATGTCAGCACGTTGTAGGTGTCGCCACCGGCGCGAACCTTGTGTGAATGCTGTGAAAAACTAATCATTTGCATATCACAGCATCTTCTTCCTGACGGTTAAATTTCGCGTCTGTAGCACGTCATCTTCGTGGTGTGGCAATTTTAATGGCCAGTAGTGTACCTTGGACCAGGCATGTCAAGTACTTACGTGTTACACTGGATGCTAAGCTACTGTTTAACCTACAACTTTAGAACAAACTGCAGATGATTTTGCTGTTCATCTTCCAACTGTACCCGCACTGGTGAGTACAAACATGCAAGGAAGCACTAAACTCTTCCTATACCGAGCAACATTCGTCCCAGCAGCACTTTAGGGGTGTTTAACGTGGGAGACAACCCGTACCTCAAACCTCAAACCTCAAGCCCTTTCAAACGCTATAAAACCGCTGCCTCCGCCTAATCCTACTGGCACTAGATGGACTAGAGTTCGTGACCTTCACCACTAACCACATCAACCAACAATCCGCGACTCATCGATAAAATCGAGGCTTTGCGTCCCACTGAAACAATGGCTCTGAGCACTACGGGACTTAACATCTGAGGTCATCAGTCCCCTAGAACTTAGAACTACTTAAACATAACTAACCTAAGGACATCACACACATCCATGCCCGAGGCAGGATTCGAACATGCGACCGTACTGGTCGCGCGGCTCCAGACTGGAGCGCCTAGAACCGCTCTGCCATACTGGCCAGCTGCGTCCCACATCTCGTCATCTGGAATACACAGGCTCTGTCTTTCCTGAACCCTGGCACTGGTTTCGAATTTTCCCTTGCTATCATAGAAGTTCACAATGACATGACACAAATTATTTCGAGCAGTTACTTCATAAGTCTACTCGAATATTAGACGGCTGTGAAGACACACTTGTCCTCTTCGCAGAAAATACTCTTGAGCTAATAACGAACATCGAAACGGATACAGTGATTAGTAAACACAAGGTTGTCGAAGCGAGACTGAATACCGTAACCCCCAAATCCTCCAAAAATAAACGAAAAATATACCTATTCAAAAAATCAGATAAAAATTCGCTTGACGCCTTCCTGAGAGACATTCTCCACACCTTCCTAATTAACAATGTTAGTGTAGACTAGATATGGCTGACTTCAAAGAAATACTACCGACAGCAGTTGAGAGATCTATACCAAATAAATTAACAAACGACGGAGCTGATCCCATTGGTACACAAAACGGGTCAGAAAACTGTTGCAGAAACAGTGAAAAAAGCATGCCAAATTTAAAGAACTGCAAAATCCCCAAGATTGGAGATCTTTTACAGAAGCTCGAAATTTAGCGCGAACTTCAGTGCGTAATGCTTATAATAGTTTACGCAACGAAACTTTGTCTCTAAACCTGGCAGAAAATGGAAAGTCATTCTGGCCGTCAGTAAAGTATACTAGCGGCAAGACACATGCAATGTCTTCTCTGCGCGATAGCGCCGAAGTGGCCGAGCGGTTAAAGGCGCTACAGTCTGGAACCGCACGACCGCTACGGTCGCAGGTTCGAGTCCTGCCTCGGGCATGGATGTGTGTGATGTCCTTAGGTTAGTTAGGTTTAAGTAGTTCTAAGTTATAGGGCACAGCAGTTGAGTCCCATAGTGCTCAGAGCCATTTGAACCATTTTTCTGCGCGATAGCAATGGAAATACTATCGACGCCAGTGATGCTAAAGCAAAGTTACTAAACACAGACCTCCGAAATTCCTTCTCTAAAGAAATCGACGTAAATGTTCCATAATTCGAATGAAGGACAGCTGCCAATATGAATAACTTAGAAGTAGATATTCTCGGATCAGAGAAACAGCTTAAATCACTTAGTAAACGTAAGTCTTCCAGTCCGTGCTATCTACCAGTTAGATTTCTTTCATACTATGCTGATGCAATAGCTCCATTCTTAACAATCATATAGAACTGCTCGCTCGACGAAAGATCCGTACCCAAAGACGTGAAAGTCACACCAATATTCAAGAAAGGTAGTAGGAGTAGTCCACTAAATTACAGCCACATATCATTAACGTCGATATGCAGCAGGATTGTCGAACATGTATTGTATTTGAGCATGTGAATTACCTCCTAGAGACCGGTGCATTGACACACAGCCTACACGGATTTAGAAGTCATGGCTCTTGTGAACCACAACTAGCTCTTTACTCACACAAAGCGTTGAGTGCTGTCGACAAGGAATTTGAAACTGATTCTGTATTTCTAGATTTTTAGAAGGCTTTTGACACTGTACCTCACAGGCGGCTTGTAATCAGATTGCGTGCTTATGGAATATCGTCTCATTTTCGCGACTGATTCACAGAGTCGCAGCGCTCGCAGTTCGTAGCAACTGATGGAAAGTCATAGAGTAAAACAGAAGTGATTTCTGGCGTTCCCCAGGGTAGTGTTATAAGCCCTCTGCTCTTTCTTATCTACAAAAATGGTCTGAGAGGCCGTCTTAGGTTGTTTGCAGATGATGCTGTCGTTTATCGTCTCGTAAAATGATCAGAAGATCAAAACAAATTGGAAAACGATTTAGGTAAGATATCTATATGGTGCGAAAATTAGAACTACTGATAGCCTTGGAAGAGCCAGCTATGACAAAACTCTAGCATCTGGTGAGCAAGACGTATGAGACAGGCGAAATACCCTCAGACTTCAAGAAGAATATAACAATTACAATCTCAAAGAAAGCAGGTGTTGACAGATGTGAAAATTACCGAACTATCAGTTTAATAAGTCATGGCTGCAATATACTAACACGACTTATTTACAGAAGAATGGAAAAACTGATAGAATCCGACCTCGGGGAAGATCAGTTTGGATTCCGTAGAAATGTTGGAACATCTGAGGCAATACTGACCTTACCACTTAACTTAGAAGATAGGTTAAGGAAAGGCAAACCTACGTTTCTAGCAATTGTAGACTTCAAATTCTGAAGGTGGCAGAGGTAAAATGCAGCAGGCGAAAGGCTATTTACAATTTTTAGAGAAACCAGTTGGCAGTTTTAAGAGTCGAGGGGCATGAAAGGGAAGCAGTGGTTGGGAAGGGAGTGAGACAGGGTTGTAGCCTATCCCCGATACTATTCAATCTGTAAACTGAGCAAGCAGTAAAGGAAACAAAATAAAAACTCGGAGTAGGGATTAAAATCCATGGAGAAGAAATAAAAACTTTGAGGTTCGCCGATGACATTGTAATTCTGTCAGAGACCGCAAAGGACCTGGAAGAGCAGTTGATCGGAATGGACAATGTCTTGAAAGGAGGATATAAGATGAACATCAACAAAAGCAAAACGAGGATAATGGAATGTAGTCGAATTAAATCGGATGATACCGAGGGAATTAGATTAGGAAATGAGACACTTAAGAGTAGTAAATGAGTTTTGCTATTTGGGGAGCAAAATAACTGATGATGGTCAAAGTTGAGAGGCTATAAAATGCAGACTGGCAATGGCATGGAAAGCGTTTCTGAAGAAGAGAAATTCAACATCGAGTATAGATTTAAGTGTCTGGAAGTCTTTTCTAAAAGTATTTGTATGGAGTGTAGCCATGTATGGATGTGAAACATGGACGATAAATAGTTTAGACAAGAAGAGAATAGAAGCTTTCGAAATGTAGTGCTACAGAAGAATGCTGAAGATTACATCTACATATACATCTACATTACATATATACTCCGCTAGCCACCAAGCGGTGTGTGGCGGAGGGCACAATTCGCTCAAAGTCTTATTTCCCCCCCCCCCCCCCCCCTCCCACCTACGTTCCACTCGCGCCTCAGTACAAGCTCTAATTTCCCTTATCTTTGAATGGTGATCATTGCGCGATTTGAATGTTGGTGGTAATAAAATAAGCTCTACATCCTCGGTGGAGATCGAATTTCCGAATTTAGTGAGCAGCCCCTTCCGTTTAGCGCGCCGTCTATCTGCAAATGTGTCCCACTTCAAACTTCCTATGAGATTTGTAACACTCTCGCGATGGCTAAATGTACCAGTCACGAATATTGCCGCTCTTCTTTGGACCTTCTCAATCTCTTGAATCAGATCCAAATGGTAAGACGAACAGTAGTCCAAGACTGGACGAACTAACATATTTTAAGCTATTTCCTTTATTGAACGACTGCATCGCTTCGGGATTCTACCAATAAACCGCAATCTAGAGGTCGCCTTACCCGTTATTTGTGTGATCTGATCATTCCATTTGAGATCATTTCGAATAGTCACACCCAGATACCTGACGGATGTTACCGCTTCCAAAGACTGGGTATTTATTTTGTACTCGTACATTAATGGGGATTTTCGCCTTGTTATACGTATCAGGCTACACTTACTAATATTGAGAGATAATTAAAAAATGGTTCAAATGGTTCTGAGCACTATGGGACTGAGGTCATCAGTCCCCTAGAACTTAGAACTACTTAAACCTAACTAACCTAATGACAGCACACACACACATGCCCGAGGCAGGATTCGAACCTGCGACCGTAGCAGTCGCGCGGTTCCAGACTGAAGCGCCTAGAACCGCTCGGCTACACCGGCCGGCGAGAGATAATTGCCAGTCGTTACACCACGAATTTATTTTCGCAAATTCTCATTGATTTGTTCGCAACTCTGTTGTGATACTACTTTCCTGTAGACTACGGCATCATCGGCAAACAGTCTAATGCCGCCGTCAGTACCATCAACCAGATCGTTTATGTATATCGTAAAAAGATGGGTAGACCACGTAACTAATGAGGAGGTACTGAATAGAATCGGGGAGAAGAGGAATTTGTGGCACAACTTGACTAGAAGAAGGGATCGATTAGTAGGACACGTTCTGCGGCATCAAGGGATCACCAATTTAGTGACGGAGGGAAGCGTGGAGGGTAAAAATCGTGGAGGGAGACCAAGAGATGAATACACTAAGCAGATTCAGAAGGATGTAGGTTGCAGTAATTACTCGGAGATAAAGAAACTTGCACAGAATAGAGTAGCATGGAGACCTGCATCAAACCAGTCTCAGGACTGAAGACCACAACAACATCAACAACAGTGGTAGAGAGTGGCCGGATGTTCTTACGGTCGCCGCCTCCCATCCCTCCCACTCGTTCACGGAATTTGTGCATCTGCGTCTAGTGTTGTCCCACGTGAAAGTGTGAGAACGTAGGAAATCCTCGATAATGTTTTGTATTTAATCATCTGTAATGTTTGCCTGTATAAATTATTTCAAGATTATGCTTTCAAATCTGCTAGAACATATAGAGAGAAGTCACTGACGCTACATGCTTTTTATATCAATTAAATTTCTTTCAAATTTTAATATAAAGCGACAGCACATAAGTTTAGCTTTAGTGTATGACAGTGAACTTATAATGGTTCGTCAAGGCTAATTACTCTGTAACTACGAGAAATGGTATTTATACAACGTTTTTATTATAGCTAGATAAAAAAATTATTTTAGCTAAGTAATATTGCAAATACAGGATAAGAACACGATTGTCAGTTTTTTGAAACAAGTTCTGAGGATTGGTGACATTCTCGAAAATTAGGCTGAAACGATAAAAGCGGTGATCGACAGACGGAAAATATCTGTATTTATACGAATAAGGAAAGCGGTTAACTCCTTGTCTACAAGTACATCTAATTTTGAGAAAACGTCGACAGCTACTTGTTTACATGACAGCGACTATAGCAACAATCATTCAGAGCAGGAGCGTGGTCACGCCTTCTGTTGTGTTCACCGTTCTTATAGCGCTCTGCTGCCGCAAATGCCAGTTGCGTGCTCAGCTGCAGATGTCGCTCGAGGCCTTTAACGCAATAATTGTGACTCGTTTTCGTTGTCTATATTTGTTTCTCTGTGCGCCAACTTTCCATTACACTAGTAGAAGTGCTAAACTAGTTGCAAAAGTGCGCAGAAAAGTTTTACTCAATGAGCCACTGCCTCGAACATAATCAGTTATTAGCTCCAGTATTTGTCGAAAAACATGCAGCGCAAACACACACAAACACACACACACACACACACACACACACACACACACACACACACACATCCACTCGCGCGCGTCACACACACACACACACACACACACACACACACACACACACACTCACACAGATATGAACATCGCCAACATTATATGGAAAAACGTACATTTCCAGAATACGGGGGTGAGGTTCCTAAGAACTCTAGAAGAATGCAAAAAAAAAAAAACTTGTGTCCGGCTTTACGGCAGGTCTGGTCATGGGGGAAGCCTCGTCAGAGAGGTCCACCGCATGTGCGTCTAGGGAAGTGATTCCAGTGGTGGTTTCCCATTGCCTGCCACTGATCATGATGAAATGATAATGAGGACAATACAACACCCAGTCCCTGAGCAGAGAAAATCTCCGATCCAACCGGGAATCGAACCCAGACCCCTTGGCCTGACAGACCGCCATGCTGATCACATTTTCTTTTTCTTTTCTTCTTTTTTTTGTGATCATTGTGTTTGGTCGTTGCGGACGTAGCATGACATCCATTAAAGTTCGTTTGTTGATCCTTCCACTCAGTTTTTTTTATTACAGAGGCCAACACAGCTATCGGGGCGGACACAAGAATGTAAGTTACAGTTAAACTTAGAAATGTTGATATCAACAAGGAATCGAAATGGGTGTTTGCTCGCTCTTTGTATGTCAGCAAGTTCATTGCAGGTGATACATCGAGTGGGACCTGGGATAAAGATCTTTTTTACTTCTAGTTTTGAGACTTCACAACAGGGTTGGCGTCGACTCAAATCAAACTTCGCCCGTATGTTACCAATGATATGAGGATTCAAACAGAATCTGTCTACAGCAAGCCAAGTAATTTTAACTCTGACATTTCTGTACTTAAACGTAACTGCTTTGTTATATGGTAACTTACGAACTCATACGGATTAATCGTATCTTTAAAACTCTGGTAAGTTTCACTAACTGACAAGACACAGTTGTTCAAAATTAAGTGCTGCACCATTTCGACAAACGTAGTGATGAACACTGATATGAAAGCTGTTGTAGAAGACATATTTTATCTGTGTCATCAAACTGAAATTTTAGCAGACAAATACAAGAGCTAAAAGCTAACAATGATAAGCCTTACATTTCAAATACTCGACTGAAATTCTTCTGTTGTCACCTTCCATCTCTACAGAAATACTCGCGTCCGCTACCTTCCGTTTATTTTACTTAGAAATTAGTGATGGAAATAATGTAACAGAAGAGCATCTGAATTTTAGAATATATGTTTGATTTTCAATCCGAACTTAACAATTTACATTGCGTCGTTTTACTGAACCTCTAAATGCGGACAGCGCAATGATATTTTAGTGCGATACGCTGATGACGACTTTTTCTTCCCTGATAATATCGCAGAATGTTATTACAACTTGTTAAATTTATTATTATAACGTCTTGGTATAATACACTTCATTCGCCAGACAGGTAAAAAATAATGAAATTTATTCGTGAAAACATACAAGAATGTAAATTAAATTGCAAAGACCCGGAAGAGCTCAAAACAAATTTGACATTTTATACAATGTCAGATGTATTTGTTGCTGAGACTCTGAAGTAGCGCAGTGACAGCAAGTCTAATCTTATGGACCGAGCGAGGTAGCGCAGTGGTTAGCACACTGGACTCGCATTCGGGAGGACGACGGTTCAATCCCGTCTACGGCCATCCTGATTTAGGTTTTCCGTGATTTCCCTAAATCGTTTCAGGCAAATGCCGGGATGGTTCCTTTGAAAGGGCACGGCTGATTTCCTTCCCCATCCTTCCCTAACCCGAGCTTGCGCTCCGTCTCTAATGACCTCGTTGTCGACGGGACGTTAAACACCACTAACCTAACCTAACCCTAACCATAAATCACTCCAGGCAAATGCCGGGATGGTTCCTCTGAAAGGGCACGGCCGACGTCCTTCCCAATACTTCCCTAATCCGATGAGACCGATGACCACGCTGTCTGGTCTCCTTCCCCAAACCAACCAATCTAATCTTATGGTTGTGGCGGTCGAGATGCTTGTCAAGTTTACTTTCTGAATGAAGAGACTATTAACCCATTTCGACTGCAAGGCATCCTAAACAGACTGCAGGCACAGGTGTGCACGATGTTAATATTAACGCCCGTCCTGTAGAATACTGACGTAGATGACTTGCATGAAGTGACATTCTGCAAATGTCTGGTTCTTCGGAATGTGACCCTAGAGACGATGTAAAAAGACTGTTACGCCCACTCAAAGAAACAGTTTCACTGACGAAGGCTATATTTTTTAGTTTATTATTGGATGTCTACAGCAAAACGTCCTATTTTTAGAGTAGGTTTAACAATGGTAAATCTTTCTTTGTTTCAGGTCTGATTCGAGCATTGAGTGTAGAACGACCTAAAGTTGATGCCGATTTGTTTAAGCAACGTTTGGCACCTTTACATGGTTTTGTTGTTGCTCGTCCAAGTGAAAACGGCTTCAGTTCAGGAGAAGGCATAAACTGTGATTTGGTTTGCTGAGTTTAAATCTGTTGTTATGGTGCACTTTGTTATGGTGCAAAGGCAATTTAGTTGTGTTTACAAGAAAGTAGCACAAGGAACGAAAAGGACAAAAGCATGGCATAGGCAGTTTCTGGGCAGTGGCAGTATTGTCAAGCGTCATGCAAAAGGTCGCCGTGCCTCCGAAGAACAAGTTGAGATGTCCGCAAAGCGCTCCAACGAAGTCCACGCGAATCATTTCGTGCGGCTTCATGGAAACTTCGGATGCAACGTGTAGCTACTTTTGGTTCCTCAAGAAGCGATTGCGTCTGTAAGCTACGAGGGCTATTCGAAAGGTTACGTTCGATGAAGTGTGAAACGGAAACCACAGCGAAAATCCGATGAAACTTTGCACAAATGTGTTGGGCAGTATCTCTAGTACGCCCGTCGATCGCCTCACGTCGCACTTTTCAATTCTGACTGCACAGTGAGAACGTAAAGATGCTTAGAACAACAGTGTCCCACCCCAAGTATGAGGGTCTGGTGTGAGATTTCGCCTGATGTCATGGAGCCCACATAACACAACTGTCATATGTTTCCTTCTGCATGACAATTCTCGGCCGCACTCTGAAGGGGCAATGAAGATGCTCCTGCAGCCTTTTCGATGGCAAGTGTTTGGTCACACAAAATAGAGCTCGTAATTGACTCTCCCTGAGTTTCATCTCTGCTCACATGAACCACTGGCTATGAAGACAACGTTTTCGCACAGACAACGAGCTGTAAATCAGCTCAGAGAATTGGTGGAAAGCACAGGCGGCTGCCTTCTATGAAGAATGTATTGGAAAGTTGGTACAACGTTGGGACAAATGTCTAAATCGGAGCGGCGATTATGTAGAGAAGGAGCTGGAAGGTGTGACTAACTGTTGCAAATAAAAACATTTTTGATTTTCACAGTGGTTTCCATTTTGCGACCGATAAGACCTTACTTTCCGAATAGGCCTCGTATAAAGCCCGATGAAAGGCAACGGCGATATGGTTTTGTATGTGAAATGCTTAGCCGAATCGACCCAGTATCCAGCTTTCTTGTCAAGATTAATATTTTCTCTTGAGGCCATTCCATGTTTCTGGATTCCCATTTGTGGGGTGGGGGGTGGGAGGGATGACGCGAAGTAGCCGGAGAGTGAACGTTTGGTACCGCCTCTTGTACGACAAGATAATTGGACCGTTGTTCTTCGCTGAGGAGACTGTCACAGAAACAACAAACTTGCACAATTAGGTGATGTTTGCTTTTCCCAAGGGTGAGACCTGCAACAAAACATTTGGTTTCAACAATGGTGATCCACTTCACTGGGCGTTGGACGTTCGGACAACTCTGAAACGGACATTTCGAGGACACTGGATTGGACGAGATGGTCCCGTGAATTGGCCACCAAGTTCTCTTGACATCACACCAATTCATTTTTTGTTCTTAAGAGCTACAAAAAAGACAGGGTTTTCGCCACTGTAGCTCTGTACCATAAAGAAATTTTTGTACTCGAAACATGTTCCAGCAGGTCTGAATGGAAATTGAATACAGACTAGACTTTCTTCGCGTCACCTCAGGAAGCTGAAGTAGAAGTATTTTTTTTTTGTATGATGTAATTTTTTGAAACTTAATTTGAAATACAACTTATTTTTGAAAAGGAAATAACTTTATTTCATTTAATTTTGTGTTGGAAGCAAACTGAAAATAGGACATTTTGGTGTAGACGCCTTGCAGTTCAGTTATGTAAAGAGCTACGTGCTGTTCTTTCTGTCCCTGTATGGGTAGGTGGTCAGCCTACTTGACTAATATAAAAGGGATACATCTACGATTTCCACTACTGAAGAAGCTTTTTCTAGGCGGGAGGCATATCTCAGTACCTATTCAGCTACATGATGGTAACCAACGAGTTAGTAGTAAGAGACATGGTGTCTCCGTTTTCGGAAATTTCCACCAACGTCCAAGGGAGATATGCGGTAATCACATTGAAACGAAGCCGGTACGGATGGTTTGTCATATAAGTAATTACTCGATCCGATTTCAGCCCGGAGATTAACTTTAGATGTTTCCGTTAGTGTCTGACAGAGCATGTACTTTTCGACACGAGTCCAAGCATAAGCGAAATTTTTCGAAAACGTTCCTAACCGCGTTGGATCTTGGATACTTCATTTACTGGCAGCCTTTGGCAGATGGATGCATTATACACCAATGTGCGCATGGAGTGATAGCGAGAAAAGTGTCCAATGCACAGCGAAGACTTTCATGGAATTTCCTAGCAAAGGTTTACTCTAACGAGTACTTAAAGAGCTTTCTGCAAAGTCAAGAGATCACTTATAATCATTGGTTTGCAAAAATGTGTTACGAGTAATTTACGCAAATTGTGCTACTGTGTGAAGGGTTGTTATCAGCCACGGAGGTGGCTGCACTAATGAAAATTCCCGGCGACTAACATAAACCAGTCGTTCTGTAGCTGCTGTCCTAATTTACTGAAAGGTCTCAAACAGGCGCGTGTATAAAATTGTTGGACAACGTATGTGACATTTCTCTTTACGAGTCACCGAGTGAGGTGGCGCTGTGGTCAGCACACTGGACTCGCGTTTTGAGAGACGGAGGTTCAAAATCGCAGCCGACCATCAAGACTTAGTCTCCTTGTGTTGCGAATCAGGAATGCTGTGACCGTGTTTTAGTGGCCTACAGATCCGATCATTTTCGTTGTTAAGAGGTCTTTCGTTAGTAATACAGGATGATTCAAAAAGAAAGAACACATTTAAATTGTTTATAATAGATAAAGCATGAAAAAGAGAAACAAATTGCTAATGTGACTGGATAGAGGAAGTTTCAAAGTTTTATGTTCTCCCAGACGCTGTACCGTACAGTCAACGTGAGTACGACGCGTTGCTCGAGAACTATAGAAATGGTAGTCCATTTTATTCCACTCACCAATCAACGCGCAGCTCCCTGTTTATTGAATCGATAGCTTCAAAAATTCGGTTTCTCAGCTCTCGAAGAATAGCTGCCATAATTTGGACAAAGTTAAGGTGTGAGGTCTGGTGACCTGGAACGCCAAAAGCAATGAACAAGCCTTGTTGTTCACTTCTTCCAATCCTACGTTGCTGAAGAGTGATGTTAAGATGACGCCGCATTTCAAGGTGAAAGTGATGCATAAAAATAAAATCATTGATATTTTCGTGAGTTGAGGAAACAAACAATTTTGCCGTATGTCCAGGTATGTCATTCCTGTAACTATGACCATTCCTATAACTATGACATTCCTGTAACAGGTCTCTCCGCAAAAAAGATAGGTCCACAAACTTTGTGAATTGATATGGCACAAAACACATTTACTTCCGGTGTGTCTCTTTTATGTTACGCCAGAATTTTTTGACTCCCAAATTCCTAATTTATGGCTTTCCCCGATGGATGAAACGTTGATTCGCCAGCAAAGAAGAGTCGTTCGGGAAAAAATGTCTGCTAAACCCTGGAGAAATGAAAAGCAAAATTCGTTCCATGTATTATGGTCGCTGGGACGCAATTGATGCAGTAACTGCAACTTACAGCGCTGCAACATAAAATCGTCGTTTCAGAACATGTCACACCGTTTTTAGAGCAAGTTGTTAACGCATCTCGGATAAGCTCGACATTTTCATCAGACGTGCGTGGCCGACTAGTGCTCTTTCCTTTGCATATGCAGCGAACGTCCCACAATTTTATATGCCAGTCATACATCTGCTGGTGCAGAGGCGGCTTCTTCCTGAATCGACAGCAGAATGCACGATGCACTTGTACAATGGATTGATTTCGCGCAAATTCTAACACACAAAACGATTTCTCTTGTGGTGTAGTCGCCATGTTACTACAAACAAACAAAAGCGCAACTGTGTCAAAACTTTGAACCTTTCCCTATCCAGTTACATGCACAATGTGTTTCTATCTTTCATAGCTTGTCTTTTTGAATCACCCTCTACTGCTAATGAGAATGATTTTTATAGACTGGTAAGTTCACATTCGTTGTTAATTTGTGTTGACAGTGACAGCACCAACGTTCTTGAAACTTATTACCTCAACAAATGTAGACTTTGAACCATATCTTGCTCACACGAACTTGTTATTGAGTATTAACTGTCAGTTTCATTTTTAATTAAACTGTACACTGGGTTATTGTATTAATCTTAAATTGTATTTATGAATGCTAATTTCAGAAATCGAAGATACATAATTTCAAGCATCAGTATTTCATTTTTACCTTTGTTTTAATTCATTTTGGTTTGTGGTGTTTAAAATTTTTCACTCTCTTTATGTGCCTTTCCTCCACCCTGTACTTCCGAGTTCTTTGATTTATTTGTAATACATTGATAACAGAATCGCCGACGCTTTAAAATTTGAAAATATTTGTTGATTCATGTAGACTAACGCAGTTTTACAATATTTTTCTTTGTGTAAATGACACCATATATTTATTAATTTAACTCTTGCTGCTTGAAGCAACATTAAAATATTCGATTTATCCGCGAAGTAACAGTTCGATCAAGTTTGAGTCCACAGAATTATTTTACGGACATTTACTGTGATGCCAGAAAACATCTTAGTTACTGAGGCGAGTGCTACTATCAGCAGGAAGTTCGGAAAATATTCCGAACATACGGAAGTTCCGATACCCTCCATGTCGTGACCCTACGGACGACTGGACGCATTTTCCTAGAATTCCATCATATCGTAGTTCATAGAAAAGCTCTGAGTGCTCAGTAAATATGTTACTGAAGTTTTTGAGGACGTAAGAGCAACTTTCGTCATCATTAGTTTGTAAAATTTAGTTTAAGAGTCTGTTTTGGCAAGCGACAGCACTGAATTGAGGATTGTTCCCAGTTTCAGCGGAGGTTGTGGCAAAGAGAATTCACGGTGGCGTGAAACACTCAATTCGTTTTTCAGATCCAGTGATTAAGCCTTGAAAGCCAAAAACGTGAACTAAGGTCATAGAGGGGATACAACAGACGCTATGCGCCATTAGTACGCGAAGAATTATCAAGAATCACCGGTTTCCTACATGATTTAAACACGTGCATGCATGATTATATGACGGCAGCCCTTTTTTTTTTTTTTTTTTTTTTTTTGTAGTGATGTCTGACTGCCAGTTCCGAATTTCAGAGTTGACTGTGCAGCGATTTGACGCAGTCACATGTTAACTTTGGGGACACTCTTGACTCAGCTCGGGAGTTAATAACTACACTGTGTGATACAGAAAGTGAAGACTCCAGAACGGGAGGAGGAAACGGAAAACTCTTTACGAGTTGAGAGTTATATGATGTTACTGCAGCGATATCAAAATCCAGTTAAGTCTACAAAGAGCTTGGCAGTGTTAGCCCACATATCAGTATAATTTTGCACTCGTTGGACTGATTGCATGCACTAACTGGGTTGGCAAGGGTGTCATAACGCCGCTGTATCCTGTCCTGAGACAAGGTGGTCCACAACGCTTCTAACAGGCTCTTGGTATCTTGAATACCGCGACTAGGACGGAGTTGACGTTCGAGCTTGTCCCACATATGTTCCACTGAGGACATATTTGGGGATTTTGCCGGCCACTAGAGTACCTCAAACCACAAAGACAGGTTCATAGAGACGCGCGCCATGTATAGACTAGCGTTGTCCTGTTGAAACATGACACCACGATACTGTCGCAAGAGAAGTAATACACGATGGCGCAGGATGTCCGTGACATACCATCCTGCCGGCAGAGTTGCCCCAATCACTACCAGCTACGACCTGAAGTCATCCGCGATGGCTATGGGGCTGGAGTGCCACCGTTGTGCCTCTCCAAAACATTGGATGAATGGAACCTCTCGACAGGTTGCTGGCAGACTCTCCGACCATGGTCATCCGGTGCAGTGCAAAACAGCGATTCATCCGGAACACAGTGTGGCGCCATTCGTCGGTCATGGTACCGTTCCATACTCAGCCGTTTGTGTTTTGGTGTTGTCGGTAGCCTACACATGGGATGGTAATTTCCGATTGCTGTCGATGCTGGTCTCAGACCAGGAATATTGCAGGGAGTCCGTTACTTGTGCTCGGTTGACAGACGCAGACGTGAAGGGGTTACGATGTGCTTAGTGCACAGTACAGCGATCCTCCCCTTTTGGTGGTCAGAGGTGGTCGGCTTGAACCCTTATGACGGGTATGTCTGCCCTCACCTTCCTATACTGTCCAACACCGCGCAGCTGTCACATCCAAATGCCCCAGAAATCTGGACATTGCACCAGTCGACCAACTAGCCAAATGGTCACCCACAATGAAACTCCTTCGACAGTCTGTCAGATGCTGATGTCGCTGTCTCACACGAGTATGCAGCATCTCCGTGTTCTTCGCAGTGATGACTCACCAGCCGGCCGAAGTGGCCGTGCGGTTAAAGGCGCTGCAGTCTGGAACCGCAAGACCGCTACGGTCGCAGGTTCGAATCCTGCCTCGGGCGTGGATGTTTGTGATATCCTTAGGTTAGTTAGGTTTAACTAGTTCTAAGATCTAGGGGACTAATGACCTCAGCAGTTGAGTCCCATAGTGCTCAGAGCCATTTGAACCATTTTGATTACTCAACATCTGACTCTGTTCGCGTCCGTTATACACCCTATCAGGCCCTATAACAACATTAAACACGAACGACAGTAATCTAGTCAGGTGATCGTTATACCTGTCGCAAAGACCATGTCTTCTGGTTGATACGAGCGTTGGAAATTAAATAGTGGCAACTACTTATTCACAACCGATACAAAAGAGTTACATGTTTGCACCTGTTACTGTCCTTCAAAGTAGTCACCAGCGTTGTGTAGAACCCGTTGCCAGCGATGTGGAGGGCGTATGATACAGTTAGCAGAGCCTGTTCTGTAGATGGTGCGAATGGAGCGGTCTACTGCCTGTCGAATTTCTGGAACAGTTCTGAAGCGAATGTCACGAAGTGGTTCCTTCATCTTCGGAATCAAATCAAAGTCACAAGGACTTAAGTCCGCGGAGTATGGTGGATGGCACAGTACTTCCCAGTCCCATCGACTGAACAGAGCAGCCACAGTTTGCGCTGTATGAGCCCGCGCATTGTCGTGCAAAATGATGGGTGGGTTGCGCAGAAAGTGTCCCCGCTTCTTTCGCAAAGCTGGTAGCAGATGATGCTCCAAAGACGAACAGTGATACTGAAAGGGTACAGTACCGCCCAACATTGAAAATAGGTACGAAATTCTTGTCAGAACAACACATTTTTTGTGTAAAAGTAACTCAATTTCAATTAATACAGCGAAGCCGGATACCAGTGTGGGAAAGAATGACAATTTATTTATTTAATTGATCACATGTGCACTCCCTCAAAATAAATCCCTACATCCAGTTTGGTGAGATCTGTGAAAGGAATGAATGTATGGTCGTCTGCTAACCACAGATAGTGAATCGGAATATATGATCATCTTTGAGTCGATCCTTTGGCTACCTTTGGTGAGACCAAAGAGATGGAAGTTACCAGAGCTTTGAGCGTCTGAAATGTGGCTGACCAATAAGGTAGCAAGGTGCTTCTCCCACTTCGAGAGAGGTGCGAGAGAACCAGAATACGGCCATGTTTCAGCACTCTGCCGCTGAACCTTCTGCTGTAAAGACCTGTTTTTTTTGTTGTGCTCCGTGATGAAAGAGTGGAGGCATGGTATGGATGTGGAATATTTAAGAGTAGTTAGAATTAATAATTTCTCTTTCACAGGACCTTTTGTGGGGAAAATTACAAAGTGAGGCAGGTAATTTTAAGGGGATTGTAGTAAACCAACGGTCACAAAGAGCCCACGTGTAGTTATAAGTTGAGATACTTCCGTGAGCTTAAGCTGAAATATTTAAGAATTAATAGCGTGTGTACATTAAGCTGAAATATTTAAGAATTAATAGCGTGTGTACAATAAGCTGAAATATTTAAGAAATAGCGTGTGTATCATAAGTTGAAGTATTTAAGAAATATCATTCCGTGTGACGCTGAAATTTAAACTCTGAGAGAGAATCAAGGTGAGTCGGCCGTTTTTCCAGCAACGCCACTTGGCTTGCATTGCACAGGAAGACGTGCGTTTATCTCCAGAGTTCACAGTAGGAAAGTAGAATTACAAAGTGGGGCAGTGTCGTGTGAAACTGGGATAAATATTGATTGAAGTGGGAAAGCGGAAAGTGATGAAGTTGTAACCGTTCTTTGTGTAATATTTCATATTGTTGTGTTGTGTATGTCTTGTAATTTGGGTATGTGTGTTTTGCATGGGAGTAGCAAGGTAGTTTCGAAAGATTTGTGGGTATGCCTGTTCCTTCTGTATCGCTCGATCTGGAGGAAAGTTTCGTGAGGATTATTGTGAGAGGCGAAGTGTGAGGTATAATAAAAGATCCACCATCCGATCCAGGGAGTGCACTGTTGCGGTAAATAGATTACGAGACCATAGTATAGAGATTCACTAACGTAAAGCCATGCCCACTGGGCGTAATTTCTCATGTGATTTTGTTGTAGGTTGTAGAATTTGTGTGTTTAGGAATAAATCAAATAGTGAAAAGAAAGAGATTGGTGGCCTTTTTCATTAAATTGTATGTTATCGTAATGTCCCGAATTTATATAAAAGCCGTTAAATCAAAGACAAAAGGTAAATGTGGTATTGCCAGTGCGTAGTGTACAGTCAGAGTTCTATAAATCACTGATAGTCAGATGCGTGTTTCCGTTGCGTATTATTCATACAGGAGGATAATTTGTAACTAAATAGTAAGATACGAGAATTCATGTTGCTCGATAAATTAAGGAAGATTCCACTCGCTTGGCAAACCACACATCTTGCAGGCCTGACTGCTTGATGCCACAGTATGAGAAAGGCAAGTGGGTGCCTCTCATAATTTCGACCCTGCCAGTATTCCGTTTTTTGCCACGATAATTTTGTTACCAGGATATTTAATTTGTTGCCAGGATTCCGTTTTTTTTGCCACGATAATTTTGTTACCAGGATATTTAATTTGTTGCCAGGATTCCTTTGCCAGGATCGTTTTTGTTAGGATATTTTGTTGTTAGGGTTTGCTGTTAAGATTTTTTTTATGGAATGTATTGTGATAGCGCTAAGAAGTAAAATTTCTTCTGTTTGCAAATTCTTTCTGGATTGGTGAGGATCTTTTATTTTATTTTATGTAATTAATTGCTATATCGCACAAGGCTGGAAGATCGTTTCATAATTTTTTTTGCGTAATGTCCGTAGTAACTAGGTCGCAGTCGAAAAGTGTAGCCACCATGGAGAATAGCGATTCTGGGGTGGACGTAGCAGTGCAGCAGGAAGTAGCTGTTGACCATGGGTTAATGAGCGAGAAAGACAAACGCTCCGAACGGGCTGTATTGTTCAGTGGACCGCTGCAAGGGGAACCTTTATGCGGTGGGCTTTGTCCACAAACGCGGGCTTTTCCCGACGACGCGGGCGAGCCGAGACTAGGCCAGGTGTGCGGTGAAAGTGCAGCTACCCTTAGCGAAGCTACGGTTTCTCAGGCGAACGAGGTGAGCGCGTCGAAAGTAGGAAATAACGATGTGATACTGCAGTTTTTACAAGCGATGAGTAGGGAGACTAAGGAAAGATTTGAAGCAACTAACGAAAGATTAGAAGCAATCAATAGAGATAATAAGGAGAGAGATAGGGAGGCTAAGGAGAGATTGGAAGCAATGGATAGGGAGACTAAGGAGAGATTGGAAGCAAATAAGGAAAGATTGGAGGCAATTGATAAGGGAAATAAAGAGGCAATGAGGAAGCTACACACAGTTATCGATGAGCGTCTGTCCGCAGTTAATAATCGGTTAGATGAGGGGGAGAAGAATCTGGATGCGGTGCAGCAAGAATGTGATGCTGTGAAAGAAAAAGCCAATAATTTGGAGGTACGAATAAGTGCAATAGAAAGCGATATTACAGAACATAGGGGCGTGTGGCCGGATGAGCGAATCAAAGAGATAGTGGGGGACTTACTTGTAGATAAACAAGGGGCATTAGACAGCGTGGAAGCTCAAGTCACACGGCAGGAAATGGCGCTAAATAAACACAGGGATGAAGTTGCGGAGGTAGTGGTCAGAATGAATACGATTAGTGCAGATGCAGAAAAGATCAGTATAAGAGGCGAAACAGGCTCTGACAGTACGCAGCGAAAGGTTTATGCCGACCAGGAGGAGATACAATCACTATTACAGTTTAAAGAGGCACAATTGGAAACAAATAGGAAACATAGGGAAGAACTAGCACAGTTGCAATTAGCGTGCAGAAGCGAAGGTGAAACACCACCAGGTAGACTGCGTAGGGAGAGTGAGATAAATTCAAAAATCGAAAATAGGCAGAAAGAGGATGACGAACTCAGAGAGTTAGAAGAACGGTTGTGTCGGATAAAACAGGTGGCAAACCCAACTGGGTATAGCCCAAGGTCGGAAAACATAAATGCGGAAGAAGAATGTAGGAGACACTTCGTGTCGGTACAAACGTACACTTGTTTTCCGGATCCTGATAATTACCAACATCCATGCCTGTGGCTGTCTCAATTTCAAGATTCATTACCTTCATCGTGGGGACCGCTCCTAAAAATGAAGTTTGTGTGTAACCATTTGAGGGACGAGGCTAGAGCGAAAATGCAGGAAGTTATTAAAGACTGTAGTAGCTACAAGATGTTTTGTGACAAATTTTTAAATGAATTCTGGTCGAAAAGTAAGCAGGACCAGGTTAAGCAAAGCATATTGATGATGCCAAATTGTAACGAAGGTGGTATAAGAGATCCAGTGTCGTGTTATCAGGAAATGCTGAGACGAAACAGGTATTTGGATGTGCCATACGAAACTGGGGAGCTCATTAGGATCTGTAGAGCGAAGTTGCCAGTGAAATTGCGCAGAGATATAGTGATAGCAGGCAGAGGCTTAGACGATTCTGCGTCATTTCAGCACTTGTTACAAGAATTGGGTAATGAGAGCAATATCGTGAACGGAGACACGACTCATAGGTCAGACAGAGTCGAGGATAGGAACGGCAGAAACTATCAGGATGACAGGAGAGCATGGAATCCTGGTATTTCTTTCTTGTCGTAATAGATTGATGGATAGGAGAAACAAATCCAACATATCAGCCCTTAGCATCTTGCCTTAAAACACATGCGGCTGGCACTGAAAATTGTCTATGTAGCGGACATACTCTACTGATATGTAGGAGTGCAAATACCATACTTCTGATCAGAGAATAAACCACCAGTAATGGCATCTGTTAGGCTGGTCTCTCAGAGCAAAATTTGCAAATTTTTATTTCGAACTGTAAAGTAAAAGAACTGTTTCTTCAAAGAAACCAATTGCTAAAATGTTATGTAATAATGCCAAGGAGTCCAGTATAATTACTGCGATTTTACTATTGCAGGTACTTAACACGTAATGTAAAAAGTAAACATTGTGATCTGTATGGAATAGGGTACGTTTATACTGCTGTTACAGGTAACATCAGTAATGTGATCGAAGTTTTTAAATTAGATGCCATCTGATCTATAGTATGTCATAGTCGTGGTGACAGTTATAATGAGGTGCTGTGTATGGTTGTTCGGATTCTGGTGTTAGTGAAATAGGCTACTAGCACCAAAGTTTCTAACACTTGGGCTGTCCCATTTCTCCCAGCTTGTATATTTTCTGCATACATTTAATTTTCATGTAAGCTTAGATTCCTAACTAGCAAATTCTTTATAGTGGACGATTCAGAGCGAGGCGGATTGTCCATGAAAATGCTGTACTGATTGAGACGATCAAGGGAAAAACAATCGCGTGGGCTTCATCACATTTCAAACATCAAATTGTGGAAAAGTTAAGGATAGATCCAAAGTAGGCAATTTATGGTAGATAGTCAGTGTATTTATTTGTGGTGTGTAACGTTGTGCAGAGTCAAATCGAACATAAGAATTTTCAGGCGGGATGTCAGGAAGTATGACGGAATAGACTGGTCAGATGAGTCATGAACAGGAGTCGACAGAGTGGTGTATGTACGTATTTTTTGTCGTATGAATAAGGATCAAGCAGAAACGACGTGATGATTTATGAGTGAATAAAGATGGTAGATAGAGAAGCGACGTGATAAATAGTAGTGGATAAAGGTGATAGGTAAGGGAAGAAGCGACGTGAAGCAGTGTGATTAATAAATAGAGATTCGACGTGATGAAATAGTGGTAAATAAAGGTGAGTAGAACTGAATAATGTGGAGATGTCTTAGATGTATGTTACAGAGAGACCTGTGTATGCTGCAATAGAGATTGATGCGAATGGCGAAGGAAGACCAGGAAATGATGGAGTAATGGACGGACGGAGAGCCGAAATACGAATGAAGAGATGAGGACAACTGCACAATGTGAAAGGACATAAAGGGAGTATGAGATCCAGATGGTGAACGTTGTGGAACACTGACGTAAGATGTAATATAAGTGTAAGATCTAATTCTTAGTATAACATTTGCGATTGGGCAAAAAAATATTTTTTGTTGTTGTTGAAGCCTGGTACCAGTATAACCAATCAAAACGGTACCAAGAATGTGTACAGTTATTTTGCAGGTTGATTAATTTGTGTATTTTTTGTTCTTAGATGAAATGTCGCAATTCTAAGTTGGTGTTTAGCAGAATGATTAATGGGTAAAGCGAATGCGGAGGTAAGCCGATGGAGAGAGGTGCCAGAGTGAAAGGACGAATTCGGAGACTGGAATGCTATCTCTGAAACAGCTTCATGTGTTATGTGGTTGAGTATAAGGGAGCTAAGGTATGGTATGTTGTCGTGAGTGTGGTGGTGTTAAGGTTAGCCGACTTCTAGACCTATTCTGTTAGTGTATCTATGGATTGAATGAGAGGGAAAATGTGATGTCTGGTGAGTGAGAGTCTTAGAGTAGTGTGATCAATGCGCACACTCCTGTAAAGGGGATGCTACCGTTCTGTAACTACAACATTATTATGTATTGTTTGATTGGGATGAACCTCGATGGCAGGTCAGGATCTGACATCATGTGGATGGTTCATACATGTCCTAGAAATGTTGTTATATATAATAAAAAGGTAAAATATATAGAAAGATACTAATTTCAGTCTGTCACAAGCACAAAGGTGCATTGTATGTTGTAGATTTAGAGTCACCAGTTTCTAAAATGTTTATTGTCTTAGGATGTTAAAGTAGTTTAATACTTAATAACCTGTGTTAGGTAATTGTGAGCTGCATAGATTATTTCTTATTTTTTTGTTAGAACACTTTCAAGTGGTATTAATTTCAATCTGTCACAAGCACAAAGGTGCATTGTATGTTATAGATTTAGAGTCATCAGTTTCTAAAAATGTTTGTTGTGTTAGGATGTTAAAGTAGTTTAATATTTAATAACCTGTGGTAGGTAATTGTGAGCTGTGTAGATTATTTCTTATTTTTTTTGTTAGAACACTTTCAAGGGGTATTAATTTCAGTGTGTCACAAACACAAAAGTTCATTGTATATTGTAGTTTTAGAATAAAGTTTCTAATATTTTCACTGTGATAGGATGTTAGAGTAGCCTACTATTTGATATTGTAATTATGAGCTGTATAGATTGTTTATTATTCCTTTTGTTTTTTTTTTTACACTTTCATGTTTTGTATGAGGGACGACAGGTACAATGAATAGCACGAGTGTGGGCTGTCTATAGAAAAGAGATAAATGTTGATGTTGTATGTGTAGAAAACTAGGGTGTATAATTTTAATGTAAGAATTTCCTTTTGTCTGTAATGTTGCGAGATGCACGGAAGGCTAAATGATTGGGTGTCGTAACGCCCATACCGCTAGCGGGCCGAGCTGACGATGCCATGGCGACAGGCGACAGAGCCGCGGCACTCCCCACTCCACTGTCGGACGGGGTACACTCCACGCGCCCGCTACAGCAGGTCAACGGCCTGGGGCGACACGCACGTACCACTGGCCATTCATGAGTTCCGCCACCCTTACGACTGGGGAAGGTATCCCGCGGAGGCAACAGCGGGTGGTTTCTTCTGCTCAACGGCGCGCGCAGCGGCGCTACTGCAGAATGGACGAGGCGCGGCAGAGCCCGGCGAGCATTTTTTTTACCAGCAGCTAATAACTAGTACTGGACTGTGGAGCCGTGAAACAGGATGACTGCGACTTTACATAATGTGGAAAGTGAAGGACTGGTGTTTCCACGTTGTGAGTGGTGGAAAAGATTTTGTCTTTAGCAGACAGGACGATCGTTTTGTTTTGTCTTGACCACTGAATGGTGGGATCCATAAACTTTTGGCAGTGACTTGTTAAGTGTGCTTTGTGAATTGCACGTGGGACACTTGGTATACTTAGAGGACAGTTGTCGTTTGGTGAACAATTATTGTATGAAGGCAAGAAACTAGAGTGGGACATTGACATTTGCGTCTGTAGTAGGAGACATTTCTTGAACTGGTGCGGGAATAAGTGCTGTTTGTTGAAACTTACGACTTTTAATTACACCATGAACTGAAAGGACAGAACCGTGGGTAATAGTAGTTGTAGGGCCATTTTTCTTTTTGGACGAACAGATTCGTGTGGATGGTACTCTGACAGTGACTATGACATTTGTCTTTAATGTGAGATACAGTTTACTGTTCAGTGCGTGTTCAAAATGCCGATTTGAGTGACTCAAAGACTTTCGTCCGGGTAACCATGGGAGAGCTTTGACACCGAGACAGTGGTTCTAGGAAAACTATCAGTAACTTTTTGACCCCAAGAAAATCACAGAATGAAAGGTTTCCGTGTGACTCGCAAGATAGGAAATAATGTATTTGTAATTGTGTAAATGTTTTTTTTATGTGTTTCATTCCTGAAGG
Organism: Schistocerca americana; assembly: GCF_021461395.2. NCBI lineage: Eukaryota > Metazoa > Arthropoda > Insecta > Orthoptera > Acrididae > Schistocerca > Schistocerca americana. The sequence continues at coordinate 917,846,695 of NC_060119.1, read as the reverse complement.
GACAGCAAGTGTAATTGTATTTCATCAACATTTGTCTTTAGAATAGTTAGTGCTTGTTTTTTGTCTGTTCTGGGTTATCAAGTTCACGTAGCATGTTTATCAGAATATTTGGTACAATGATGCTCTAATTATAAGCCAGTGGCGTAATACTAACGTAGCGGTTCATGTAGCATTGATCAGTAAGGTTGTCACAGGGGACAAGAGTTTGCATTGCACAACAAATATCGGAATTAACTGATGTATTTTGATGTCGTCCATAGTAATAATCTTGTTGGTGTTTTGACTGAAGCCACTTATTTTTATTATCACAGTGGTGACATTTCACATTAAAGTGTAACGAAGGCTAGTCGAAATGCAAGTTCTTGTCGTCTATATGTGTGACAACAGAGAAAGTATTTTTTATTTGTTTTAGAATTACTGAAATTTGGATTACTCATAAAAATAACGAAGATCCCAGTAACTAAAGCAAAATTTTATCTCAAGATTATTTTTTCATTTCTATGATGTGATGTTTTATTTGTCATGTAGATTGTTGTAAATTAGTATGTGTTCGTTACTCCGGATTGTGGAGAGTACAATAATGCAACAACTGCCAATTTGGTAAAGTAACAACATTTGGTCGTCAATTTGAGGTCACCAGGGGCTAAGGTCTCCTCCTGGTTACTTTGATGACTTGCTACGTTTGTTCGAATACAGTTTTCTTAAAAAAATGTTCGGAACTACCCTCGCATTGCAAGGATAGTACCGTGCCATTTTTTTCTGCATGGGTAGCCGGTGGTGAAAGTGTACAGTACCGCCCAACATTGAAAATAGGTACGAAATTCTTGTCAGAACAACACATTTTTTGTGTAAAAGTAACTCAATTTCAATTAATACAGCGAAGCCGGATACCAGTGTGGGAAAGAATGACAATTTATTTATTTAATTGATCACATGTGCACTCCCTCAAAATAAATCCCTACATCCAGTTTGGTGAGATCTGTGAAAGGAATGAATGTATGGTCGTCTGCTAACCACAGATAGTGAATCGGAATATATGATCATCTTTGAGTCGATCCTTTGGCTACCTTTGGTGAGACCAAAGAGATGGAAGTTACCAGAGCTTTGAGCGTCTGAAATGTGGCTGACCAATAAGGTAGCAAGGTGCTTCTCCCACTTCGAGAGAGGTGCGAGAGAACCAGAATACGGCCATGTTTCAGCACTCTGCCGCTGAACCTTCTGCTGTAAAGACCTGTTTTTTTTGTTGTGCTCCGTGATGAAAGAGTGGAGGCATGGTATGGATGTGGAATATTTAAGAGTAGTTAGAATTAATAATTTCTCTTTCACAGGATCTTTTGTGGGGAAAATTACAAAGTGAGGCAGGTAATTTTAAGGGGATTGTAGTAAACCAACGGTCACAAAGAGCCCACGTGTAGTTATAAGTTGAGATACTTCCGTGAGCTTAAGCTGAAATATTTAAGAATTAATAGCGTGTGTACATTAAGCTGAAATATTTAAGAATTAATAGCGTGTGTACAATAAGCTGAAATATTTAAGAAATAGCGTGTGTATCATAAGTTGAAGTATTTAAGAAATATCATTCCGTGTGACGCTGAAATTTAAACTCTGAGAGAGAATCAAGGTGAGTCGGCCGTTTTTCCAGCAACGCCACTTGGCTTGCATTGCACAGGAAGACGTGCGTTTATCTCCAGAGTTCACAGTAGGAAAGTAGAATTACAAAGTGGGGCAGTGTCGTGTGAAACTGGGATAAATATTGATTGAAGTGGGAAAGCGGAAAGTGATGAAGTTGTAACCGTTCTTTGTGTAATATTTCATATTGTTGTGTTGTGTATGTCTTGTAATTTGGGTATGTGTGTTTTGCATGGGAGTAGCAAGGTAGTTTCGAAAGATTTGTGGGTATGCCTGTTCCTTCTGTATCGCTCGATCTGGAGGAAAGTTTCGTGAGGATTATTGTGAGAGGCGAAGTGTGAGGTATAATAAAAGATCCACCATCCGATCCAGGGAGTGCACTGTTGCGGTAAATAGATTACGAGACCATAGTATAGAGATTCACTAACGTAAAGCCATGCCCACTGGGCGTAATTTCTCATGTGATTTTGTTGTAGGTTGTAGAATTTGTGTGTTTAGGAATAAATCAAATAGTGAAAAGAAAGAGATTGGTGGCCTTTTTCATTAAATTGTATGTTATCGTAATGTCCCGAATTTATATAAAAGCCGTTAAATCAAAGACAAAAGGTAAATGTGGTATTGCCAGTGCGTAGTGTACAGTCAGAGTTCTATAAATCACTGATAGTCAGATGCGTGTTTCCGTTGCGTATTATTCATACAGGAGGATAATTTGTAACTAAATAGTAAGATACGAGAATTCATGTTGCTCGATAAATTAAGGAAGATTCCACTCGCTTGGCAAACCACACATCTTGCAGGCCTGACTGCTTGATGCCACAGTATGAGAAAGGCAAGTGGGTGCCTCTCAATACGACTTAAGTCCTTGTGACTTTGATTTGATTCCGAAGATGAAGGAACCACTTCATGGCATTCGCTTCAGAACTGTTCCAGAGGTTCGACAGGCAGTGGACTGCTCCATTCGCACCATCAACAGAACAGGCTCTGCTAACTGTATAATACGCCCTCCACATCGCTGGCAACGGGTTCTACACAACGCTGGTGACTACTTCGAAGGACAGTAACAGTGCAAACATGTAACTCTTTTGTATTGGTTGTGAATAAATAGTTGCCAGTATTTAGGTTCAACCCTCGTACATTTTTTCGTCACGAATAAACCACATTGTTTCCGTATAAATTGAAGAGTTCGATGTTGGGGTGACTTTCTGACCTCCACTTCTTTTACTTCTCATCACGATGCTTTTTACTCTGCGAATTTTCCGAAGATCTTATAAAGAACTAGGATAATGGTTAAACAAACACCGTTAATGTTTCCCGACGTGTCGTCGGATCCTGTAATTTGTATGAGCGCAATCAGATTGCTGTTGGGCTATGATCAGTAATATCGGATCTGTGATTTTTAACTTTGTCACGCGATTTAAAGCGGGGTCCGCGAATCATAGGTCTCTCTTCCGCAGTCGCAGTTTTACATCCACTGCAAGCTACTTTACGGTGTACCACTGTCACTTCCCCCTCATTCCTGTTCAAGTCGCGTATTGTTCGCGGGAAGAACAGCTGTTGGTAAGCTTGCGTGTGAGCGCTAATCTATCTAATTTCCCCTTCGTGGTATTTTCGCGTGATGTACGGAAGAAACAATTTATTGGTTGTCTCTTCTATGAATGTACGCTCCTGGAATCATAACAGTAAACCGCACTATGATGCAGAATGCCTCTCCTGCAGCGTCTGCCATTGGAGTTGGCTGAGCACCTCCGTGTCTGTTTTGTGTATGCTAAGTGAATCTGCAGCGAAACGCACTGCATTTTTTGGATCTTCTTTTTTTCCCCTATCAATCCTACCTCACATGCGTCCCAGACTGACGAGCAATATTCAAGAACTGGTCGAAAGCGTGTTTTGTAAGCTGCCTTCTTTGTGAGTGAACAACATATTCAGAGAGGTCTTCTAATGAATCTCAGTGTTGCATCTGCCTTATCTGCGATTAGTTGTGTGAGTTCGTTCCACTTTAAATCGTTCCGTACATGTATTCTTAAATAGTTTACGGATGTGTCTGTTTCCAGCGCGATCTTGTAGTCCAGTGCAATCTCGTAGACATACAAAATGGATCTTTATGCCTGTTTAAGCGCAGTATGTCACATTTTTTTATGCTGAGAGACAACTGCCAATCCGTGCACCAAGCGTCGGTCCCCTGCGGTTCTTCCTGCATTTACCTAAACGTTTCTAGCCTTGCTACTTCTCTGTGTACAGCAGCATCGTCCGAGTTTATCCACTACGCCATTTGTATACATCGTGAATTGTATTAGTCCTATAACGCCCCTTTGGTGTACTCCCGAAGTTACTTTTGCGTCTCAAAACTTCTCTCCGTTGAGAACGAAATGCTATGTGCTGTACGCATCACAGGTAGTATGAATCTATGTGGTATCTGTTCTTTCGGACATATCATAAGGAATAGATACCTTTCTGAATCAGCAGACATTATTAAGACGCAATGATATTAGAGATATTGGCTGCGAGCGGGCATTGATTAAAATCAATGGCGAAAGTTGACAATTTGTGCCGCTCCGAATAATATGGGATATGTACCGGATTTTGTGCCTGTAATAAAAGTCTTACTTAGATGAGAAGCATATTGCTTTATTTTAAGGCTTAAGAACTAATAGTCGCATTTCTTTGCCTCCTCTCCTAACGTTTTTCTACAGATAGATCTTTTGCCCATTGCACCTCACTGACACACAATAAATTTTCTTTTTCGTGTTATGTAGATCCAGTTTCAACTCGTGTGAAGCTCTCGAATGTGTCGCCTTTTGTTTTGTTTTTGTGGCTGTGGCAGCGTCTGACACTTGCGTGTAATTGGGAATGACATGTACTAACGTGTGTGTGTGTGTGTGTGTGTGTGTGTGTGTGTGTGTGTGTGTATATGTATGTGTCTGTGTGTGTGCATACTGGAAATTATTACATTGTTGAAGCCATAAACACACACACAAGTTAGGACAAAGCACGCTGCCTAAAAAAAAAAAAAAAATGGGACATACAGTCCCACCCCCTCCCTCCTTCTTAAGAAATCTAAGTGTGTCACAGGCTGGGACACACTGTTCCACACACCACGGTCTGCACCGACTGCTACCACCATACAGCAGCACTACCCAGCCGCTGCTGGAATCCTGGCTGTTCTTGGTGTTTCAATTTCCCTGTTAACATATATCGAAAAAGTGAATATCCCACTAAATTCATTCGGGACCGCTCTGTCGAATGGGCATTTAAAATTCCACTTTGAAAATCTGTTTTGTTCGAAACGGGAAACAAACCGACGCAATCCGTCAACACTGAGCGTTGCGTGGGAGACTTGATGAGCGCTATTTGGGGTGATTCCAGCAACACATCGCAAAAACAAATCAGCAGATATCTTCCGAAACATCAGAGAAAATACGACTCATAGGAGGGATACCCGGTATACAGGGTGTTACAAAAAGGTACGGCCAAACTTTCAGGAAACATTCCTCACACACACATAAAGAAAAGATGTTATGTGGGCATGTGTCCGGAAACGCTTAATTTCCATGTTAGAGCTCATTTTAGTTTCGTCAGTATGTACTGTACTTCCTCGATTCACCGCCAGTTGGCCCAATTGTAGGAAGGCAATGTTGACTTCGGTGCTTGTGTTGACATACGACTCATTGCTCTACAGTACTAGCATCAAGCACATCAGTACGTAGCATCAACAAAAAAAATGGCTCTGAGCACTATGGGACTCCACTGCTGAGGTCATCAGTCCCCTAGAACTTAGAACTAGTTAAACCTAACTAACCTAAGGACATCACAAACATCCATGCCCGAGGCAGGATTCGAACCTGCGACCGTAGCGGTCTTGCGGTTCCAGACTGCAGCGCCTTTAACCGCACGGCCACTTCGGCCGGCCGTAGCATCAACAGGTTAGTGCAGTGTTTACAAATGCGGAGTTGGCAGATGCCCATTTGATGTATGGATTAGCACGGGGCAATAGCCGTGGCGCGGTTCGTTTGTATCAAGACAGATTTCCAGAACGAAGGTGTCCCGACAGGAAGACGTTCGAAGCAATTGACAAGGTAACGTTGACCACTTCACTGTATGGAGAGTGCTACGGGAGAACCAGTTGTTTCCGTACCATGTACAGCGTGTGCAGGCACTATCAGCAGCTGATTGGCCTCCACGGGTACACTTCTGCGAATGGTTCATCCAACAATGTGTCAATCCTCATTTCAGTGAAAATGTTCTCTTTACGGATGAGGCTTCATTCCAACGTGATCAAATTGTAAATTTTCACAATCAACATGTGTGGGCTGACGAGAATCCGCACGCAGTTGTGCAATCACGTCATCAACATAGATTTTCTGTGAACGTTTGGGCGGGCATTGTTGGTGATGTCTAGATTGGACCCCATGTTCTTCCACCAACGCTCAATGGAGCACGTTATCATGATTTCATACGCGATACTCTACCTGTGCTGCTAGAACATGTGCCTTTACAAGTACGACACAACATGTGGTTCATGCACGATGGAGCTCCTGCACATTTCAGTCGAAGTGTTCGTACGCTTCTCAACAACATATTCGGTGACCGATGGATTGGTAGAGGCGGACCAATTCCATGGCCTCCACGCTCTCCTGCCCTCAACCCTCCTGACTTTCATTTATGGGGGCATTTGAAAGCTCTTGTCTACGCAACCCCGGTACCAAATGTAGAGACTCTTCGTGCTCGTATTGTGGACGGCTGTGATACAATACGCCATTTTCCAGGGCTGCATCAGATCATCAGGGATTCCATTCGACGGAGAGTGGATGCATGTATTCTCGCTAACCGAGGACATTTTGAACATTTCCTGTAACAAAGTGTTTGAAGCCACGCTGGTACGTCTGTTGCTGTGTGTTTCCATTTCATGATTAATGTGATTTGAAGAGAAGTAATAAAATGAGGTCTAACATGGGAAGTAAGCGTTTCCGGACGCATGTCCACACAACATATTTTCTTTCTTTGTGTGTGAGGAATGTTTCCTGAAAGTTTGGCCGTACCTTTTTGTAACATCCTGTATATACAAAAGAACAAAACAATGTACGAACGCATTTCGTGGCATCAAAACAAAGTACGCTACCTGAAAGTAGGTCTACACAATATGAAAACGAAAATAGTTTGTCAGTAAAGCGTAATGTACTAAAATATAGGAGGACGTCCGGCCACTGTGGCCGAGCGGCTCTAGTCGCTTCAGTTCGGAACCGCGCTGCTGCTACGGTCGCAGATTCGAATCCTGCCTCGGGCATCGATGTGTGTGCTGTCCTTACGTTAGTTAGGTTTAAGTAGTTCTAGGTCTAGGGGACCGATGACCTCGATGTTAAGTCCCATAGTTCTTAGAGCCATTTGAACCATAGGAAGATGTTAGGAATGAGAAAAAAACACGAGTAATAATAAAAATTTTAAACTTGGACAATGTTTAAAATAGTAATTTAGCACACAAAAACAGTTCGGTAATAGTAATTTAACAGATGAGAACGATTTACAAACTTGCTATGCAGTTTGGTAAGAAAAACCTCATTGAGAAACTGCCTGTTGAGTTCTGTCTCTGATTCTTCGGCCGGCGTTCGTCTGATGATTTTACTGACGTTTCGCCAGCACGAGTGGCTGGCATTGTCAAAGCTTTACTCTCCATTGCTGGTGGTGAACTGGAGCCGAGCTCGCGGTCGCAGACTATACGTACCTGGCGCGCCAACGTCCGAGGGCTTCTCCGCGGTCAAAAAAATGGTTCAAATGGCTCTGAGCACTATGGGACTTAACATCTGAGGTCGTCAGACCCCTAGAACTTGGAACTACTTAAACCTAACTAACCTAAGGACATCACACACATCCATGCCCGAGGCAGGATTCGAACCTGCGACCGTAGCAGCAGCGCGGTTCCAGACTGAAGCGCCTAGAACCGCTCGGTCACAGTGGATGGTTCTCCGTAGTCATTTCCGGCGCGGTTCTCCTCCTGCTACCTGCGACGGTCGTTCGCTGCAGCACGGGAAGCCAGGATCCGTTTACCTTAAGGATTTCTTATTTCTTGTTGAAGCTGTTACCCTGTTTTTGCATTTCTATAGCTTATCTGGACAAGCGGGTGGGATAGTGCTTCTCTACAGCCAGGACTTCCGTGTCGGCGAATTTTACTACGTGGTCCGTCTCATACCGTCCGCGTTCTGCCACGGCCGAATTCTCCACTTGCCCCAACCTGCAATGTAGCATATGTTCTTTGATCCTGGTATTGACTGATCGTCCAGTTATACTGACATATACTTTTCCGGAAGTGCGTGGTATGCGGTATAATCCCAACATTGCAAGTGGGGTCCCCTTCCTCATTTGACGATCTAAGACACTCTTTGATCTTCTTTGTCGGTTTGAAAATCGTCTTTACGCCGTGTTTGCCCAATATACGGCCCATTCTGTCCGTCACTCTGGAAATGTATGGCAGAATGGCCGTACCTGACGTTTCTTTTTCTGATTTGTTACTTCGCCGAGTGTTTGGTTACACTACTGTTACACTAATAATATAACTTGTGGAGTGCTCATTGCTGCTCAGAACACTTTCCAGGTGTTGCATTTCGGATCTGAGGTGCTGCGGCTCACATATTCGTCCTGCTCGCATTACTAGCGTATTAATCATGCCTCTTTTCTGGCCGTTTACTGTAACAGAGACAACAAACATTAGCTACTTAACATAACTAACATCTATTTGTACTGCAGCAAGGAATATATGGCGCTACTGACAATATAAACAACAGTGTGGCAGTAAGATAAGTATTTAACACATAGTTTTAGTAACATTTACCAGTACAAATACGTTAAAAAGACAGCTCGTTACGGCCTGATCGCTTCACTGCGCCGATACCTAAAACTGTGCTATGAATAGCGCACATAGGCTAGGCTTTGTGTCTTGTTATGCCATTTGTTCTACGGACGGCCACTCAGCCACTTACACCATCGTGCGTGAAAATAATTTCAGTTTATGAAGCACAAGGGAAAGGAAAGAACACTATTAACATCAAGACAATTTTCTTTAAAGAAGGTTTCTCGTCTCCATCATGTACACTGGGCAGCACAGTTAAAGGATCACTTTTTTTCTAAATCCCGTAACTGTCTCCCATTGCCAAGTAAAAGGTGCTAAAGAGAGCAGCCCTGCGTCAATACCCTCGGGGTCGACCCTTGCGAAAAAAAAGGCCACAGCTCAGAAGTGCAAGTGACGTGTAAGGTAGGTTAGTGATGTCTCATTGGCGCCACATTTCACCACAATATGGCCACTACCACCGTGGACGTGTCTGACGATGGGAAGGTCGTCACACTCCCTCCTACCCACATTTCACGCCTTCTTTTGAGGCCTCAGCGATGGAGATCAAGACGGCAACACCTAGCGTTAAAATCAAGTGATTTTCTAAGGGGTATCCAGGGAAAAGATCTAAGACACACCGTCGCTCATAATCAACACGAAAAGGCCCTGGGATGCACAAAGGACTTCAGTGAAACCGACCCTTTCCTTTGGACGTTCATTCCTGTACATTTCGTTGTCGGAAACGACATTCCTCAGTGGGACGAGCAAAAGGACGGCGTCCTTGAGAAACGGAGACGCTGCTGACAATCCTGAACGTTTCAGCCCGTCTCTAAGGACACTGTGGATCTGCACCGCGACTGGACGTGATCGCACACCTTTGGAATGCAGCACAGCCGCAGTTTTCGCTCTCGTGCACAAGTTGGAACCCCTAGGAAGTGTTCAAAATCATTCGACGAAATTTGAACCCATCTGGAGCAGCAAGGGGTGCTTATGCTTTTTCAGAGCTGTGACATGACATATGCTTGAAATAAACAGCGAAGGGTGTTTCTACGTCACAGCCCTCCCCCCCTCCCTCGCCTCCCCCCCCACCCCGTTCGACAACACCCTCGGTGGCACCCGCCCACATTTATTGATTTCCACGCTGGGGTGTCGCCATTCTAAACTCCATCACAGAGACCTCAAAAGAAGGGGTGAAATATGGATAAGAGGGAATGTGACGGCCTTCCCATCGGAGAACACGTTCACGGTGGCGCTGGGCAGGATTGTGGGGATACCTGGCGCCAATGTGACATCATTAACCTACCTTACACGTCACATGCACTTCTTAGCTGTGGCCTTTTTTTTTTTTTTTTTTTTCAAGTGTCGACACCTTGTTGTTTGTAGTGTCGTCGACCCCGAGGTTGACGTCACAGGGCGCCACTCTTTTGCATCATTACAGAGGAAAACTGTAGGCACCTCTGAGCCAAAATTCAATCTTAAACGTCACCAATGGAAACAATTACCGGGTTTTGAAAACGCGATCCTTTCAATGTGTTGCGCATCATAGCTATCACAAAGAGCTGAAGTACACAGATCAGATAGTAACAAAAATTGTATCAGCCAAAGAGAAAATATGAATGTAAGTGAAAATAGTGCAACAAGTCTGGCAGTAGTATAGTTACTGCGGTGCATTTTAGTTTGGTTTTCAAACTTGCCTGAAGTTCTAAAGCATACAATGGACACACATAAAACATTATCATTTCTTTAGAGCCTTATTTGTGGGTAAAAACAAATTGTGAATGTAGGAATGATTGACCAGCATTATTCTCAAGGGACAAGACATATTACCTTAAAATGTTCTGAAAATATTAAAATTAAATTTTTTACTTGTTTCAGTTATTGTTAAATATAGAAATAAACATTGTTTTAAAACCTGATTCTTTAGCAGCGAAGCGTTAGGTGCATATCGGAAAATATGAAATCATTAATTATTCTTTACTCTTCTGACATACTCGCACACAAATAAAACTAAGCAGTTCGAGTTCATAGCAAACAATCACTCTTGCTATATTCTGTGATTTTAATGTCAGTACATCTTTGAAAGCGATCTGCTTTATTCAAGTCTGCAAGTCTACCAGCGACGGAATACCCGCTAGGTCGTCAAGTAAGATGTGAGGAGAGGTAAACACGGACGAATAGCAGTGTCGTGGGGCTGTTAACACAGGAGATATCCCTGAGCTGTGGGTTTCCAATTATACAGACGGCACTTTCTCCGACTGACTAAGTTTAATTAGCGAGGGAAAGGAAATACGAGCGGCAGAAACGTAAGACGGTGAAAACGAAGTGCCTGTCTTAATTATGTTGGAACGAGTTCCGCTGCACGCTCGCATAGCCGTTTGTAGAAATTTACTGCCTGTTGATGACAGCCGTCATCTGGCTGTTATTAAACGCCGAACACCTGCGGTGATTCCAGTAACAATTTATTCCCACGTTTCCTTGGCCACGTCTCCTTCCCTTCTGAATTTCAGAAAGTTTTGCAAGAACACTGATGGGGTATAGTATCTCCTGCCTCTCGCACTTCTTATAAAAGCTGCCAGCTAATTCGTGTGTGTTTATTGTTAGTTAGGTTGCACTGTTACGGTACGTTGTTTACAGTTAGAACTATCCGATATGAAGCAGCATTAAACCGGCATATACTTTACATGCCATAGTAAATACGTTTCAGAGTATTTAGTTCACAATTCTCTGATCACAGTTCCCAGTTGTCTCCGTTGAAGATTCAAAAATACAATGTCTGAGGTCATCTGTTGTAGATAACACACTGGCTGCAATCGGTTTTTAGGTTTTCCAGTCCGCCTCATCGGGTAGCGGTGTCATTGACTCCGTGGACATTGGATATTTGAAGGAACGTACCACAACGCAGTCTTAATCGTTATTGCGGGCTACAGACAGAGCTAGAAAGATAAGGAGAGCACAGGCTCTACGGCGAGCTCAGCGTATCGTACTCCTGCGCCTGACAGGTACGTAAGGAACAACACCGACTGAGGTTTGCTGCCTCCAGACCCACCCATAACAAATATAAGTGTACAATACTTGTCAAATAAGGGTGAATGTGATGAGGTGAAGCAGATACCGGTCACAAGCGCTATATCGAATAAGGAAATAAAGGCATGCATTGTTGAAGAATAGCAAGAAATGTGGGTTCAAATGGCTCTGAGCGCTATGGGACTTAACTTCTATGGTCATCAGTCCCCTAGAACTTAGAACTACTTAAACCTAACTAACCTAAGGACATCACACACATCCATGCCCGAAGCAGGATTCGAACCTGCGACCGTAGCGGTCAGGCGGTTCCAGACTGAAGCGCCTTTAACCGCACGGCCACACCGGCCGGCAAGAAATGTGGGACAGGGCAGAAACGGGAATGAGAATTTACCAGTTACTTCCTAATACAATGGAAAGATCGAGAAATGTCATACTTCCTTGACCAAGAGAACTAGACTCTACCTGGCGGGACATGGGCCGCAACCCAACTACTTATTGAAAATACGACAAACCATCACAGACACTTATGAATGTAAACCAATCGGCACCCTAGATCACATCATATGGGAATGTGTCATTAAACAAGATGTTAAAGACCATGACAGAAACACCTTTGGTGATGCAACACTCTACACTGAGGTGACAGAAGTCCTGGGATACCTCCTAATATCGTGTCAGACCTCATTTTGCTCGGCGTACTGCAGCAACTCGATGTGGCGTGGACTCAAGTCGTTGGAACTCTCCTGCAGAAATATTGAGCCATGACGCATCTACAGCCGTCCGCAGCTGCAAAAGTGCTGTCGGTGCAGGATTTTGTACACGGACTGATCTCTCGATTATGTGTCATAAATATTCGAAGGGATTCATGTCAGGCGATCTGCAAGGCAAAATCATTCACTCGAACGTCCTACAACGTACTAAAAACCAGTGACATGAAGCATTGACATCCATAAAAATTCCATCGTTGTTAGGGAACATGAAGTCCTTGAATAGCTTCAAATGGGTTCCAAGTAGCCGATGATAACCATTTCCAGTCAGTGAGTTCGGTTGGACCAGAGGGCCAGCGCATTCCTTGTAAACAGAGCCCACACCCTTATGGAGCCACCTTAAGCTTGCATAGTGTCTTGTTGACAACTTGGGTCCATAGTTTCGCGGAGTCTGTGCCACACTCTAACCCTGCCATCAGCTTTTACCAACTGAAATCGGGACTTACCTGACCAGGCTACGGCTTGCTAGTCGACTAGGGTCCTACCAATGTGCTCACGAGCCCAGGAGAGGCACTGCAGCCGATGCCGTGCTGATAGTAAAGGCACTCGCGTTGGTTGTTCGCTGCCATAGCCCACTAACGCCACATTTCGCCTCACTATCCCAACGGATCCATTCGTCATACATCCCACATTGATTTCTCCAGTTATGTCACTCAGTTTTGCTTGTCGGTTAGCACTGAGAGTTCTACAAAAACGCCGCCGCTCTCGATCATTAAGTGAAGGTCGTCGGCCACTGCGTTGTCAGTGATGAGAGGCAATGTCTGAAATTCGGCATTCTTGTCAAATTCTTGATGCTGTTGATCTCAAAATACTGAATTCTCTAACGATTTCTGAAATGGAATGTCCCACACATCTAGTTCCAACTACGCTTCCGCTTTCAAAGTCTGTCAGTTCTCGTCGTGCGGCCATAATGACGTCGGACACTCTTCCACGTGGATCACTTGAGTACAAATCACAGCTCGACCAACGCACTGCCCTTTTATACCTTGTGTACGCGGTACTACCGCCATCTGTATAAGTCTTTGTCGCTGTCCCATGACGTTTGTCGCCTCAGTGTATAATATAATAAGGAATGAGGAACTGGGGCATAAGCTGAATTTGATGACAGCTAAAATATCAGCTTATGAACTGCAAGCCTACATGGCTGAGAGACAGCGAAGAAGAGGCCTTATATCATAACAACGAGACGCACCAAAGAAGAGCATTCACTTACAACAACCTTCCAGAAGCAGTCAGAAGAAGAGCCTCGGGGTGGATGTGGAAGGATTCCCTGAGACCCTGACAGCCATCTCCCAATCTTTACACCTTGAGTGACACAGCAGCACAGCCTCCGTGAATCCTGAGTTTTAGCCGAGCCGTCTAAGGCGCTGCAGTCATGGGCTGTGCGGCTGGTCCCGGCGGAGGTTCGAGTCCTCCATCGGGCATGGCTGTGTGTGTTTGTCCTTAGGATGATTTAGGTTAAGTAGTGTGTAAGCTTAGGGACTGATGACCTTAGCAGCTAAGTCCCGTAGGATTTCACACACAGTTGCGGTTGAACCCTGAGTTTTACCTCAGCACGGCTAGGGCTAACTATCCAGACAACTAAGAATACGAACTAGGTTATGATACCAAGTGCAATAGTGCAGTGTAGTGGTGTGTAGTGTAGTTTTGTACAGTAGTGTTGTCTCGTGACAGCCAGAGCGACAGCAGCAGCGAGTAGTGTTTGTATAAAGCGTTTATTTTGCATTTTGTTTACGACCTTCCACTAAGGAAGGGGTTCTATTTGTGTTTATCTGCTCTGCATAGTAACTAACAGTTCTTGATAAAACTTTACGTAGTTTTCGTGTTAGATTTCTTAGTGTTTTCTTGATCGTTTAGAACAGAAAGCGCCCTAAAACCGTCTTTTGTTTGTTTCGCGGCCGTTAGCCACTAGTCACTTGAATCAGCAGTTGTCTTGTGACAGCCAGAGCGACAGCACCAGCAGCAGCGAGTACTGTTTGTATAAAGCGTTTTTGTACTTATTTGCTGCGCTTAGCTTTTAAATAGTTTTTCTGGGAAAACCTAGCGTAGTTTTCGCGTCTCGTATTTCAGTGAGTGTTTCTTGATTATCAGAGTAGCTCATCAGAAGATTATCTTGGGAATTTGTCACCGTATAGAGTAGGGTAAACATAGTCATGTGTAGGGGCTGTGGTTGTTGTGAGCGGACGCAAGGAGAATTGGCCACTCTTCGGGGGCAGGTGGAGGCTTTGTCTGTTAGGCTCATCGAGCTCGAGGCGCAGGCGTCGGCTCGTAGTGGCGTTGGGGCAACTGTGGTGAGACCTATGCCTACTTCGGTGGCCTTGGAATCACATGGAACCCCTGATGTCGCTGCGTCTTCCGGCAGTGAGCATCTTACCGGTCAGCCATCACTCCAGGGTGAATGGCGGACAGTGGTGGGCTCGCGCGTGCCTGGCCGAAAGGCGAAGGTGGGATCTGGCCGCGTGGCAGCTGCCTTACCCCTTTCCAACAGGTACGGGGTGCTTCCTAGTGGTGATGACATCGTTTCCGAGCCACCACAGGGTGCCTCGCCTGTTGGGCCAGTGGCCGATTCTCCGGCAAGGTCCCGACAGTCACAGAGGGCGGGCCTATTAGTTATAGGGAGCTCCAACGTTAGGCGGGTTATGGAGCCCCTCAGGAAAATAGCGGGTAGGTCGGGGAAGAATGCCAGTGTGCACTCGGTGTGCTTGCCGGGGGGTCTCGTCCGTAATGTGGAGGAGGCCCTTCCGGCAGCTATTGAACGCACTGGGTGTGACCGGCTGCAGATAGTAGCACATGTCGGAACGAATGACGCCTGCCGCTTGGGTTCTGAGGCCATCCTTGGTTCCTTCCGGCGGCTGGCTGATTTGGTGAAGACAACCAGCATCGCACGCGGAGTGCAAGCTGAGCTTAATATCTGCAGCATAGTGCCCAGAGTCGATCGCGGTCCTCTGGTTTGGAGCCGTGTGGAGGGTCTAAACCAGAGGCTCAGACGACTCTGCGACTATAATGGTTGCAAATTCATCGACCTCCGTTATTGGGTGGAGAACTGTAGGGCCCCCCTAGACAGGTCAGGCGTGCACTACACACCGGAAGCAGCTACTAGGGTAGCAGAGTACGTGTGGCGTGCACACGGGGGTTTTTTAGGTTAGAGGGACCCCCCCTTGGGCGAAACGATAAAATACCTGACGGCTTACCAGAGAGGACATTATCATCGTTGATAAAGAATGTCCGTCCTCAGAGACCAAAAACAGGAAAAGTTAACGTAATATTGGTAAACTGCAGGAGTATCCAGGGCAAGGTTCCTGAATTAGTATCTCTTATTGAAGGAAATAGTGCGCATATAGTATTAGGAACGGAAAGTTGGTTAAAACCGGAAGTGAACAGTAACGAAATCCTAGACACAGAATGGAATATATACCGAGAGGATAGGATAAACGCCAATGGTGGAGGAGTATTTATAGCAGTAAAGAATTCAATAATATCCAGTGAAGTTATTAGCGAATGCGAATGTGAAATAATCTGGGTTAAGTATCAAAGGTGGGTCAGATATGATAGTCGGATGCTTCTATAGACCACCTGCATCAGCAACCGTAGTAGTTGAGCGCCTCAGAGAGAACCTGCAGAACGTCGTGAAGAAGTTTCGTGATCATACTATTGTAATAGGGGGAGACTTCAATCTACCAGGTATAGAATGGGATAGTCACACAATCAGAACTGGAGCCAGGGACAGAGACTCTTGTGACATTATCCTGACTGCCTTGTCCGAGAATTACTTCGAGCAGATAGTTAGAGAACCAACTCGTGAAGCTAACGTTTTAGACCTCATAGCAACAAATAGACCGGAACTTTTCGACTCCGTGAATGTAGAAGAGGGTATCAGTGATCATAAGTCAGTGGTTGCATCAATGACTACAAGTGTAATAAGAAATGCCAAGAAAGGAAGGAAAATATATTTGCTTAACAAGAGTGATAGGGCACAAATCGCAGAATATCTGAGTGACCACCATCAAACGTTCATTTCTGAGGAAGAGGATGTGGAACAAAAATGGAAAAAATTCAGAAACATCGTCCAGTACGCCTTAGATAAGTTCGTACCGACTAAGGTCCAAAGCGAGGGGAAAGATCCACCGTGGTATAACAATCATGTACGAAAGGTACTACGGAAACAAAGAAAGCTTCATCATAGGTTTAAGAGTAGTCGAATCATAGCTGATAAGGAAAAGCTGAACGAGGCGAAAAAGAGCGTAAAGAGAGCAATGAGAGAAGCATTCAACGAATTCGAACATAAAACATTGGCAAACAATCTAAACAAGAACCCTAAAATGTTTTGGTCATATGTAAAATCGGTAAGCGGATCTAAATCCCCTATTCAGTCACTCGTTGACCACGATGGAACCGAAACAGAGGACGACCGAAGAAAGGCAGAAATACTGAATTCAGTGTTCCGAAACTGTTTCACTGCGGAAAATCGTAACACGGTCCCTGACTTCAGCCGTCGCACGGACGCCAAAATGGAAAATATTGAAATAAACGATATCGGAATTGAAAAACAACTGCT
This sequence comes from Schistocerca americana, assembly GCF_021461395.2. Classification (NCBI taxonomy): domain Eukaryota; kingdom Metazoa; phylum Arthropoda; class Insecta; order Orthoptera; family Acrididae; genus Schistocerca; species Schistocerca americana. The sequence continues at coordinate 917,829,903 of NC_060119.1, read as the reverse complement.
ATCACTTAGTAGCGGAAAAGCATCCGGACCAGACGAGATACCCTTAAGATTCTACAGTGATTATGCTAAAGAACTTGCCCCCTTTCTATCAGCAATTTATCGTAGATCGCTGGAAGAACGTAAAGTACCTAGCGACTGGAAGAAAGCGCAGGTCGTTCCCATTTTCAAGAAGGGTCATAAATCAGATGCGAATAATTATAGGCCTATTTCGCTTACGTCAATCTGTTGTAGAATAATGGAACATGTTTTGTGTTCTCGTATTATGACGTTCTTAGATAATACAAATCTCCTTCATCATAACCAACATGGATTCCGCAAACAGAGATCATGTGAAACTCAGCTCGCCCTATTTGCCCAAGAAATTCACAGTGCCGTAGACACTGGCGAGCAGATTGATGCCGTATTCCTGGACTTCAGGAAGGCATTTGATACGGTTCCGCACTTACGTTTAGTGAAAAAAATACGAGCTTACGGAATATCGGACCAGGTTTGTGATTGGATTCAGGATTTCCTAGAAGAAAGAACACAACATGTCATTCTTAACGGTTCAAAATCTGCAGATGTAGAGGTAATTTCGGGAGTACCGCAGGGAAGCGTGATAGGACCTTTATTGTTTACAATATACATAAATGACTTAGTTGACAACATCGGTAGCTCCGTGAGGCTATTTGCAGATGACACGGTTGTCTACAAGAAAGTAGCAACATCAGAAGACTCGTACGTACTCCAGGAGGACCTGCAGAGGATTAATGCATGGTGCGACAGCTGGCAGCTTTCCCTAAACGTAGATAAATGTAATATAATGCGCATACATAGGGGCAGAAATCCATTCCAGTACGATTATGCCATAGGTGGTAAATCATTGGAAGCGGTAACGACCGTAAAATACTTAGGAGTTACTATCCGGAGCGATCTGAAGTGGAATGATCACATAAAACAAATAGTGGGAAAAGCAGGCGCCAGGTTGAGATTCATAGGAAGAATTCTAAGAAAATGTGACTCATCGACGAAAGAAGTAGCTTACAAAACGCTTGTTCGTCCGATTCTTGAGTATTGCTCATCAGTATGGGACCCTTACCAGGTTGGATTAATAGAAGAGATAGACATGATCCAGCGAAAAGCAGCGCGATTCGTCATGGGGACATTTAGTCAGCGCGAGAGCGTTACGGAGATGCTGAACAAGCTCCAGTGGCGGACACTTCAAGAAAGGCGTTACGCAATACGGAGAGGTTTATTATCGAAATTACGAGAGAGCACATTCCGGGAAGAAATGGGCAACATATTACTACCGCCCACATATATCTCGCGTAATGATCACAACGAAAAGATCCGAGAAATTAGAGCAAATACGGAGACTTACAAGCAGTCGTTCTTTCCACGCACAATTCGTGAATGGAACAGGGAAGGGGGGATCAGATAGTGGTACAATAAGTACCCTCCGCCACACACCGTAAGGTGGCTCGCGGAGTATAGATGTAGATGTAGATGTAGATGTCCAGAAATGTAAATTACGAAATTTGTGATCTGACAGTGCAGCATAGTGTAGCAGACCAGTCATATGTGCCTCCTGGATTCTGGATGGACATATATCTGTGCGCCAGATGGTCATATGGAGTATGTAGATTCTTTCTTCTTCACAATATTTTTATTTTATGTAGATATTTTAAGCAATTTGAAATTATGTTAAAATATGTGCTGTTTTCATGCCAATTCATGTGCAACATCTGGTATGTTCTTGTATGTAGATAACAGACTAACATAAAATAGCAAATAAATAAATATTAGAAGGAGAATGGATTTCCAAAATGATGGGAGGAAACATCTGATAACAGCTTGCGTGTAAATGATGGAGCGATAGAACGGAAAAGTGGCCTGGCCATCGAGGTCACATTAATTAAGACGTCGATGCTACTTCCCCTGTGAGCATATCAACCAGTTCACGTGTTAGTCTGTCACGCAAACTGAGCAAGGACTCGTTAAACGAGGAGCCTTCTCTCCTAGCAGTATTCGAGACGAACCGGAAATCTTCAAAGATACTCGACGGTCAGTACTCGGATGATGTGCGGAAATTGAAGGAAGGATGAAATGCAGCTTCTGGTCTACAACATCGACTACATCGAGATCAATGGAGACAAGCTCTACTCTGATAAGAAAAGGAATCCGCAAACCTCCCAGCAACTGACTCAGGTTACTTAAGAAAAGCATGAAAAACCTGAATTTAAATGACCTGAGGGGGAATTAGAACCAAGTTCACGCATCAAATCAAATTATCTTCAGCTCTGTATCTCATCGTTCAGTTCTGTATTTCTAAGTTATCGGTGACAGTGTCAATGCCTTGAGATACGGAGTCGGTAGATTGGAGTCGTATCACCATCATGACCATGTGGCATACTGTGTGTACTATACCCTGGTTTCCGATTTCTTATGAGACGTAGACTACAAATAAGAAACGAATAATCGAAAAAATACAATTAATGATGCGGATATCTAAAGGGGGCAAGGATTTCAGCACTGGTGCTACGGGCAGCCACTACAGAGAAAGCAGCACTGGCTCTGAAGTACCACCATATCAACAGAAACTGTTAATGAGAGAGCGTAAAACTCTTAAAACACAAAACTTCAGTGGTTGGTAGATGATATTGTTCCTCATTCTTTATGGCAATAACAGCTCAAGTAATGTTTAATAACGACTAACGAACTTATAATGTTGTGCTCTGTGTAAAACCGGAACAGGAGTGACCGGTTCCTTATAAGCTAACCTATTTCGCGAGAGAAAAAGAGCAACTGAGTCCTCGAAACAACAGAAAAGGCGCTGATCGGTGGCGAAGTGTGTGCCCCTTATTTTTTTAAATAGATAAACCGCTCGAATGTTCGATTGACAGTTAGTACTGTGTGGCAGATACAAGAACTACCATAGGTACCACAAGGACTCTGGTCGAGTGTACTTGTGTGAGATACCGTATGCCCCGTGCAACACAGTTCTAGGGACAACAGCGTGCAGCGAAAGAAACCCGCTCATACAGCTTGCAAAATAGATGTTAGAACCTGACCCGTATCGAATCCTCACGAGAATAAAAGACCGTTGGTCTGAAAATCCTACTAGCATGAACATGGTTTTAGGCAGTTTTCTAGATTAGTTAACACAAAGGCTGGGCTGGTCCCCTATTATCGCCTCAGAAAATACGATAAGCCGACAGTTAAAATACAATTACACACAGTACAAAGTTTGAACGGTTCACCGGCAGATGGTACAGACGATTTCCTTCCTTTAGGTTAACGGTGACAGTGTGTGCATACCGGCAGAAGGCTAACACAAAAATAAATTTACCCAGTCATGGAAAGCAACGAATGCAGCACGGCGGGATGAAAGCTAGGAAGAAAAGGCCGATTGGGAATATTGGCAACAGCTGATATGAAGGGGCGTGTCATAATCTTTTCTATTGACTTACAAGGGGAATTCTGTTTGCGCGTCCGTAGCTGTTAAAGTATTTATTTTGGAAATAGAAATCCCGCAGCTACACTTCGCTTTATTTTATTTGTAGATGCTTCTCTGTAAGGTGCGATGTCTGCAGTCGTTGTTGTTCATCTTCATCTTTTTGTGGGGCAGTGACTGATTCTTTGTAAGTATTTTTATTTATTTATTGCAATGAAAAAGGCAAACAAATAATATGTCTGTGGCAGAAGCGGCTTCATTACTTAAATTTCACAGGATACTCAGAAGATAGTTCTTCCGGCTGATAAAGGTACCGCAATTGTTTCACTGTCTTGTGACGACTATCATGATAAAATGTATGGTTTACTGAGTGATATCACATATCGTAAGACTGTTAAAGACCCCACTAATCAAGTGGTGAGGAAGACTGCTGCACTTCTGAAAGCCTAGGCCTTTCAGTCGGAAGTTCTGCAATGATTAAAAGCAAATGGGACGGATCGCTTGTGACAAAGTATGTTCATGACATATGCAATTCTCCAAGCGATATCGGCAAACTTAAGTCACTGAGACTAACCAGTTATGGTTCATTAGTCAGCTCTGAGGTGAGATCCTTATTCGTCAAGTTCCCCTTCCAGATTATTTATTTCTTATTTGCAAAATTTTGATAAAGAGGATCCAGATTTCTTCAAAGATGTTTCGGCCTCGACTTACTTTTTATTTAATGAGGTATATTTCTAACAGACTGCCTCTGCTGCCATAGGTAGTTCCTTGTCATCTGTATTGGCTGGTTAGTTTTTTGCAGGACTTCGAGGAAAAGACGCTGGAATCTGCTAGTCTGAAGCTCACAGTAGTTTGAAGATAAGTTGACGACACGTTTGTGGTGTGGCTCTTTGGTGAAGAAAAGTACAGTAATTTTTAAATCATCTAAATTCCATCCAAAGAAACATTCAGTTTACAAAGGAAACCGAAGAAGAGGGAAGCCTTCCACTTCTGGATGTCTCGGTTCGTCGCAATGATGACAGTACCTTGAGACATACAGTTTATCGGAAGCTGACTTACACGGACTTAACATTTACAAGCAGATGGCTACCACAACCATTCCCACACGACGAGTGTTCTCTGAGCTTCAGTCCGAAGTGCACATAATATTGCACTGCAGGATGAGCTTCTATACTTAAACCTTTTTTTTTTCAAACAAATGACGATTTTGCGCACCATACAAGTAAGACGTGACGAATTAAATCGAAGGTGGAATAAGGAATGCGGAGCAAGACGGAGAGAGCTTTAAGCTCATGGGTTTCCTGCCAAATGTGAGGAGCCTTCAAAAATGACTTTATGCTGCGCAAGGCTAGGGCTTATAAGATCTTTCGTAGATCGGACAGACGACTCGTATAATCCATGATAAATGCAGAGAATGACGTAAGTACATCCGGCTCTTTAAGTCCACTACATCGTCTGTGGCAGAGCACTGCATCGACACTGGTCACTCTAAGCAGTATGAATACGTCGAATTTTTAACGTCGACTTCCTCTTTATGGGACTCGGTGATGAACGAAGCAGCTAAAATTCATTTTGACAAACCGAGAAAGCCGGTGCTTTTGTTAATAAAATTGCAAAGACGCCACTATGAAGTACATCATAATTAGAGATATACACTGCTGGCCATTGCGAAATTTAACCGACAGGAAGAAGATGCTGTGATATGCAAATGATTAGCTTTTCAGAGCATTCACACAAGGTTGCCGCCGGTGGCGACACCTACAACGTGCTGATATGAGGAAAGTTTCAAACCGATATCTCATACACAAACAGCGATTGACCGGCGTTGCCTGGTGAAACGTTGTTGTGATGCCTCGTGTAAGGAGGACTTTGACGTTTCCGACTTTGATAAAGGTCGGATTATAGCCAATCGCGATTGCGGTTTATCGTATCGCGACATTGCTGCTCGTGTTGGTCGAGATCCAATGACTGTTAGCAGAATATGGAATCGCTGGGTTCAGGACGGTAATACGGAACGCCGTGCTGGATCCCAACGGCCTCATATCACTAGCAGTCGAGATGACAGGCATCTTGTTCGCATGGCTGTAACAGATCGTGCAGCCACGTCTCGATCCCTGAGTCAACAGATGGGGACGCTTGCAAGACAACAACCATCTGCACAAACAATTCGACGACGTTTGCAGCAGCATGGACTAACAGCTCGGAGACCATGGCTGCCGTTACCCTTGACGCTGCATCACAGACAGGAGCGCCTGCGATGGTGCACTCAACGACGAACCGGGGTGCAAGAATGGCAAAACGTCATTTTTTGGGATGAATCCAGGTTCTGTTTACAGCATCATGATGGTCGCATCGGTGTATGGCGACATCGCGGTGAACGCACATTGGAAGCGTGTATTCGTCATCGCCACACTGGCGTATCACCCGGCGTGATGGTATGGGGTGCCACTGGTTACACGTCTCGGTCACCTCTTGTTCGCATTGACGGCACTTTGAATAGTGGACGTTACATTTCAGATGTGTTACGACGCGTGGTTCTACCCTTCATTCGATCCCTGCGAAACCCTACATTTCAGCAGGATAATGCACGACCGCATGTTGCAGGTCCTGTACGGGCCTTTCTGTACACAGAAAATGTTCGACTGCTGCCTTGGCCAGCACATTCTCCAGATCTCTCACCAATTGAAAACGCCTGGTCAATGGTGCCCGAGCAACTGGCTCGCCACAATACGCCAGTCACTACTCTTGAACTGTGGTATCGTGTTGAAGCTGCATGGGCAGCTGTACCTGTACATGCCATCTGTTTGACTCAATGCCCAGGCGTATCAAGGTCGTTATTACGGCCAGAGGTGGTTGTTCTGGTTACTGATTTCTCAGGATCTATGCACCCAAATTGCGTGAAAATGTAATCACATGTCAGTCATACCCGTTTATCGTCTGCATTTCTTCTTGGTCTAGCAATTTTAATGGCCAGTAGTGTATCCCAGCATGGACCGACCATGTAGCCACAGATACAGTTTATGTATTCTTATTTGCCGTCGATCGCCTCTGGTCCTTGTATATCTGTGGCAGCATGCGCAGTGGCGCGGTCCGCGGGTTTAAAAGGACGGAGTGCTGTAGCTTGAGTTCGTCGGTTAACTCTAAAGACAGCTGAAAGTTATACGGCCAGAATATTAAAAGAAGAAACAGGCTTTATGCGTTGCAAGTTCGAAATTTAACTGATCTGGAATCGTTGTCTCAATGAATGTTAGCCGGTGATGTTGTCAGTCAGAAATCTCAACACACATGAGCTCTTCGTAATGGAGCTGCGACCCCTAAACGAGACGTAACAGCATTAAGAATAAACGAGTAAAATAAAAAGTGGGGCTATGAAAATCTCTTTCCAAAACAAATACTCGCAAACAAGTGCAGGTCCATGTGGATGGGAGTGCCATGTACTGCAATGTATTGTAACTTAGTCACCAGCCTTTGACTCACTCCGAGCATGCCCGGAGGACTGTGGCTGAAATGTCGATAGAGGAAGTAGTGTTCGCGACGCTGCATCCACTAAACTTTATGGAATTTCTGTAGTTGTCAGTTCTATAGTCTACATTCACACTACGTGTGTAATACTGTTTAATACTGGGACAGCAGGATAGTGCTGGTATAGCTAACAGGGATTTATGGTTACCAGACACCAATTTAAGCCACATGAATGGCATAGTAACATTAAAATGAGAGAGAAAGAACCATTCGCCATTGTTAAATCAAACATCAATTGATTGTCCATCTACCTGAATTGAAGGGTGATCTTACTTTGTGCACGCTGACGTCTTATCTTTCTCGGATCTCTGCAAGTAGTTAGCTGTCAGTTTACAGACGAAGATTCGTCATAATGATCTAAATCATGTCTACGAGGTAATCTAAAGGTGGACAGATTGGATTTTATACGTTGGTCGAAACAGAAGATCAGTTATAGTGTCATAGTACACGCTTAAGAGAATGTTTGTGTTTAGGGGAAGCCTGGAGTGCAAATCAATCAAGAAATGATCCGTGCACTTGCCCAAAAACGTCAACAAGACGTTTTGCTGATAAGACAGAGGCATTGATGATTAATTCACTCTTAGACGTGCCTATTTAATTGAGCAAACATAATGAGCGGGTATTAAGCCTATAGTTGATTGTTGAAAGGATAGGATAAAAAGCAGTGCCAGCAACACGACCTCTGAGTATACATTACTACGATTAGTAAGTATCATAACATGGTGCCCTTGCTCCATGACACGGCTTCAGCCCAGAGGAGTGACATACTTTTTGGTAATCATGAACTACACGTCATCCCTTCTTCATTACTTTGTCTAGCAAATCCGGAAGATGAAAAGTCTTTCATTTCATTCGAAGAAGAGGATAAATGAGGGCCCACTGTCGGCCCAGAGGCTATAAAACGTAGACTACATATGAACCATAATGCGGCAAGGCGAGACACGCTGGAGTTGGCACAGGCGGAGGTTTTCCGCTCACGTCTGCAAACGCTTCCGGGGTCGTTTCTCCTCCACTTCCTGGACAACAACCCGGACACTGTCGTAACAGCGCTCTTTATCACATACTCCACTTCGTTCTGTGAGACTACACAAGGGTCTCACTGGAAGCCAGACAAACAATGGTAGTTATTACAAGCACCCTGTAGCACTGTGTGTGAGTGTGTGTGTGTGTGTGTGTGTGTGTGTGTCAAGGTTGTTGGCACCATCACTAAACTGCTCGAGACGAGAGCTGTTATCAGTTAAAGCGCACTTATATTCTCCTATCTTAATGTTATCTCGTCCCACTCGTCCACAATATAAAATTATCCGTCATAGTACAAAATTTGTAAATATTGCCATGGCTAGTAAAATCTACATTTAATAACGAAGTATGTGCTACAGTAGAATGTGTGGCCATCTAATGGCGTACAAAAAACCTGAATGAGCCAGCCACTTTGACTGCCCATTGGAACCACTTCCCTAGTAATTTTGGGGAGGACGACGTTTGACAGAATTTTAAAATTCGCAATACATCAGACCCTTCGTCTGCTAAATATAGAGCACATCTGCTTTTACACTAGCCTCTGTCCTCATGCCTAAATATAAAACACTCAGTTAAAATGTGGTACACTGTAATATCTATGACACAGGTATTACACGTTCGAGGGATCTGTCGGAGGAGAAGATAATAATCTTCATTGGATTATTAACCATTCGTAATTCGCCTGAGGGGCCAGGAAGAGGTATAAAACACTCGAATATCTGACTCTTTGCTGCCCTTCTTCGCAGTGACATATGACCCAACTTTAACAGCGATGAAGTAACATAAAAGGGGAAGCACTTGAGCCTGTGGACTTTCAGTGCACACTTCCTTTTCCCACGTCGGTTGATTCTAGCACCGAGAGGAATGAGACCTCTTTCCCAGCCATTGAAGGCAGAAGTTCTTATTTTAAATGCTCTTAGCATGCACTGTATAGCTTGAGAGTCATTCAGAGAGCTGGAGCATTCGCGACATTCTACAGCATGAATGCTTTCCATTTGCTCCATTCGGATCAAAATCTTAAAAAAGTGCAGTACCACATCAGATATAGTAGATTCGTTTCATTAACGGGACAGGCTTAGTAATTACCACACAGACCCCAACCGAGGGGATCCTGCCTCAGCACATCTCTGAATAATGCTACAAAGCTGCGCTGCTCATTTTAAGGTTTCTCAGATATCGAAATAGAGATGTTGCACTGGCTGTGCAAACACCCGCGCCAATCCAATCACCTCGCACTGGCTGTGCAGACACCCGTGCCAACCTAATCACACCGTAAAGGCTATGGTCTGGAGATAGGTATGTCTCACTGATGCAATGGCATCCATTACACTTCAGATACTACACTGAAGTGCCAAAGAAACTATTATAGGCACACATATTCAGATACACAGATACGCAGATTTCAATGCTGGACCATTAACATGTGTCAGCGTGCGAACCATTCAACGAAACATCATCGGTATGGGCTTTTGGAGCCGAAGACCTACTCGTGTACCTGCTCGACACAAAGCTATACGCCTCAACTGGGCAAGTCAGCACCGACATTGGACTGTTGATGAGTGCAAATATGTTGCCTGGTCGGACGAGTCTCGTTTAAAATTGTATCGAGCGGATGGACGGGTACGGGTATGGAGACAACCTCGTGACTCCATGGACCCTGCATGTCAGCATGGGACTGTTCACGCTGGTGGAGGCTCTGTAATGGTGTGCGGCGTGTGCAGTTGGAGTGATATAAGACCCCTGATACGGCTAGATAGGAATCTGCCACGTGAGCATCCTGTCTGATCACCTGCATCCAGTCATGTCCATTGTGCATTCCGACGGACTTCGTCAATTCCAGCAGGACAATGCGACAACCCACACGTCCAGAATCGCTACAGAGTGGCTCCAGGAACTCTTTTCTGAGTTTAAACACTTCCGATGCCCACCAAACTCCCCATACATTAACATTATTGAGCATATCTGGGATGCCTTGCAACGTGCTGATCAGATGTCCATCCCATCGTACTCTTATGGATTTATAGACAGCCATGCATGATTCATGGTGTCCATTCTCTCCACCACTACTTCAGACATCACTCGAGTCCGTGCCACGTCGTGTTGCGGAGGCGTGCTCGCGGAGGCCCTGCACAATATTAGGCAGGTGGATAAATTTCTTTGGCTGTTCAGTCTACGAAATGACCAACTGGTAAAGAGAAGAAATTTCCATGTACTGTATGTAAACACGCTGCACATCAGCATGCACATGGCATGGGGTAGAGTAACTTAGTGGTACTGTATTTGGTCTCAGACGTTGTGTTATTTGTTATAATGAGCGATTATCTCACGAGTGAAGACAAAAGAGCCGCTTGTTGACGAAATGAACCATTCTTGACACCTCCAGATAGCCACATTATGCCGTTGGGTTCAGGTGAGCCACAGATGGTTAAACTGACACAGAAATATGCCTCTCTTTCGGAGAGCATACGGCGGATCTTGCGTCAATGTAGAGTGATGTTGCGATTCTCCTCTTCTGCGGATATTTGAAGACATAACAGTAGTTTTTGCAGTTTATGATAGTCGTAACAATAGTAGTATTAGTAGCATTAGTACCGGCAATAAGACGAGAAGTAGTCTTCATAGTAGTCGTAGTAACATTAGTAGTTAACAGGCTGCTTATTAGTGTGTTCGCGCTTTTAAGATCTTGGGGTGTCTCTCCAAGCTGTCGGCAGGAGCAATGAATCTTCTTTACCACACTGATGATACATTTTACTTTCTTACCTCAGTACAGTATTTTCTTGTGGTTGTATATTCATTGTCTGTAGGTAGTGTGCCAAATGTGTTTGCGCAACTTTGAAAGTTCCTGAAACGTTCAATAAAAGTTCCGTCTCTTTCCAGCGCTTCTCATAGCCGGAATCTATTACAAGGTCATTCCATTCTATAGTTATTCTGAGTAACGAGTAGCGCCTTAACAGAGCATTGAATGGCATGACCTTAAGGAAAGATATTTGATGTGGCTTCCAAAGTTTATGAAACCATACACACAATCGTATTTTGGAAAAAGAATGCCGGCCCGAGTGGCCGAGCGGTTCTAGGTGCTTCAGTCTGGAACCGCGCGACCGCTTCGGTCGCAGGTTCGAATCCTGCCTCGGGCATGGATGTGTGTGATGTCCTTAGGTTAGTTAGGTTTAAGTAGATCTAAGTTATAGGCGACTGAGGACCTCAGATGTTAAGTCCCAAATAGCTCAGAGCCATTTCTTTGGAAAAAGAATGTTCATCACAAGAACACATCTACCCGAAAATTTTCGCAAGATTAATCTGATATCTTCTTGTAAATTCCTTACTTGAAAAATATACAGAAAACTGTAAGGTATATAATTGGAACGGTGATGAACGAAGATTAGTTTACGTTCAGAAAAGGTAAAGAAATCAGGCAAACATTCCTGAGCTTATGGTTATTCATGGAAGGAAGAACAAAGGATACTGAAGCTCTAAACATAGCAAGGACTCTGTTCCCAAAGTACTCAAAGTATCCCAGCGGCAAGATTCAACCAATAACTCCACTGCACAATACCAATGGTAATATTACCGATGACAGTGCCAATAAAGTGGAGTTACTAAAGACAGCTTTCCGAAATACCTTCACCAAAGAAGACAAAATTAATATTCCAGAATTCGAATCAAGAACAGCTCCCAACATGAGAAACTTAAAATTAGACATTCTTGGTGTAGCGAAGCAGTTTAAATCACTTAATGAAGGCAATCAGATTTCTTTCAGAGTACACTGATACAATGGCTCTATATTTAGCTGTGATATAGAACCTCTCTCTCGACGCAAGATCCACACTCACAAACTGGAAATTTGCAAAGTATTCAAGAAAGGAAACAGGAGTAATCCGATGAATTGCAGATCACTGATGTCGAGTTGCAGTAGAATTTTGGTACATATACTCTGTTCGAACATTATGAATTGCCTCGACAAGAACGGCCTATTGATACATAGTTAGCACGGATTCAACCAATATCGTTCTTGTCAACACAGCTAGCTCTTTAATTTCACGAACTAATGAGGACTGTCGACTGGTGGTCCCAAACTGATGCCATATTTTTAGAATTTCAGAAGCGACTTCTAATGAGATTGCGTGCCTTTAGAGTATCGTCTCAGTTCTGCTTCTGGATTCATGATTTCCTGTCTGAAAAATCACTGGTCGCAGTAAGTGACGGAAAGTCATCGAGTAAGAAAGAAGTAATATCTGGCGTTCCCCAATGTAGTGTTATATGCCCTCTGCCGTTCCTGATCTATATAAGTGATTTAGGAGACCATCTGAGCAGATTTCTTAGATTGTTTGCAGGTGAGACTGTTATTTACCGTCCAGTAAAGTCATTATGTGATTGAAATCAATTGAAAAATGACTTTGACTCGATATCTGCATGGTGCGAAAAGTGGCAGTTGACCCTAAATAAGGAAAAGTGTGAGATCATCTACAGGCAACGGCCTTGCCGCAGTGGATACACCGGTACCCGTGAGATCACCGAAGTTAAGCGCTGTTGGGCGTGGCCGCCACTTGGGTGGGTGACCATCCAGCCGCCATGCGCTGTTCCCATTTTTCGGGGTACACTCAGCCTCGTGATGCCAATTGAGGAGCTACTCGACCGAATAGTAGCGGTTTCGGTCAAGAATACCATCATAACGACCGGGAGAGCGGTGTGCTGACCCCACGCCCCTCCTATCCGCATCCTTCTCTGGGGATGACACGGCGGTCGGATGGTCCCGGTAGGCCACTCGTGGCCTGACGACGGGGTGAGGTCATCTACGTGAGTACTAAAGAGGATCCGTTAAATTTCGCTTACACCATAAGTCACAAACATCTAAAGCCTGTTAATTCAGCTAAATGCTTCGGGATTTCAATTACGAACAACTTAAACTGGAACGATCAACAGATAATGTAGAAGGAAAGACACACCAAAGATTGCGTTTTATTGGCGGAACGCTTAAAAGATACGACAGGTCTACTACAGAGGCTGCCTAGACTACACTAATATTTTCCGCTCTCTGCAAGTGTGTTACTGTGCAATATGGGATCCTTACCACTTAAAACTGATGGACGACATAGAAAAAGGTAAAGTAGGGCAGCTGGTGTTGTACTATCGCGGAACAGGGAGACTGCGTCACGGACATGATAGGTGATTTGGGGCGGCAGTCGTTAAAAAAAGTACGTTTTTCGTTACGACGAGGTCTTTTCAAGGAATTTCAATCACCACCTTTCGCCTCTGAATGCGAAAATATGTTCAAAAATGGTTCAACTGGCTCCGAGCACTATGGGAGTTAACTGCTGAGGTCATCAGTCCCCTAGAACTTAGAACTACTTAAACCTAACTAACCTGAGGACATCACACACATCCATGCCCTAGGCAGGATTCGAACCTGCGAGCGTAGTGGTCGCGCGGTTCCAGACTGTAGCGCCTAGAACCGCTCGGCCACCCTGGCCGGCTGCGGAGTAGTCATGTAACGTAAATGTAGAACACTTTAATAATGAGCGTAGGCCAAATCAGTGGCTTCAACAACGTAAGACGGAATTTAAAAAACGAACTCCTCGCTAGGCCATGAATGTCTACCGGCCGCCCTGTCATCGTCTGGCTAGCGGCGTCACACAGATGCGGTGCGAGGCCCACGAGAAAGACAGGCCGCGGCGCGTACGCAACGAAGGCAGACCTGAGTCCGCTCGCTCGCTCGGCTCAGCAGCCAAAATGCGTTTCTAAACCTGTTAATTCGCAGCTGGACAAGTATGTACTAAAGAGAACTGCATCTTCTACTGGAACCTGGTTTTATGAAGTCTTACTGATTACTAGTCGTACAACAAAATTTATGATCAATTCTCAACATAAATGGTATTGCGGCTTGTTTATAGCATTTAGTCCCTTCTGCATAACAGTCCTCATTTCACACAAGATGTGGTGCCTTATACAACTGGTAATCATTTTCATATGATTTTAATTTTTTTGTAGCCCAGTGCAGCCGTAGCAAATTATTATTAGGCCTATGTCCGCCCCCGGTAGCTGAATGGTCATCGTGATGGATGGTCAATCTTCTGGGCCCGGGTTCGATTCCCGGCTGGGGCGGGGAATTTTCTCCGCCCAGGGACTGGGTGTTGTGCTGTCCTCATCATCATCCTATCATCCTCATCGACTGCAGGTCACCGAAGTGGCGTCAAATTGAAAGACCGGCACCCGGCGAACGGCCTACCAGACGGGGGGCTCTAGCCATACGAATAAATAAATAAAAGTAAGCCTATGCACTTTCTATCAATATAGGACTAATAACAGTAAGATTCCATAATAGTGGATTGCAGTAGAATATGCAATTCTCGTTTGTACCTACACACCCAGTTACGAGTTGACGGCTGTAGAAACGCAGTTTTTCTGCTGAGCTAAACGAACGAGCGAGCTCGGCTTATCTTCGTGAGGTACGCGCCGCGGCCTGTCTTTCTCATAGGCTTCGGATGCGGTATGGAGGAGCATGCGGTCGGCACACCGCTCTCCCGGTTGGTTTGCAGACTTTCCAGGCCGTGGAGCGGCTACTGATCGCGCAATTAGCTCCACAGTTCGCTACACGAGGCAGAGTGCACCCAGTACCAGTCTTCAACCTTTCTTGGCGAATGCCTTTCCGAGATTGATGTCTTAAATACTCCTCTGTGGGAGATTGAGTCAATAATTAAATCACTGAAGACTAAGGACACTCATGGATATGTTGGAGTGCCTAGCAGAATATTAAAGGACTGTGCTGCACCTGTTACGCTGTATTTAGCCATATTTGTAATTTTTCCTTTAGGAATGGTCAGTTTCCTGAATGATTAAAGTACTCAGTAGTAAAGCTGCTTTATAAAAAGGGAGAAAGGGATAATGTAGACAATTTTAGACCTATATCTATGCCATCAGTGTTTACTAAGGTTATTGAAAAGGCTGTTCAAAATGGTTCAAATGGCTCTGAGCACTAAGGGACTTAACATCTGAGGTCATCAGTCCGCTAGAACTTAGATCTTACATAAACCTAACTAACCTAATGACATCAAACACACCCATGCCCGAGGCAGGATTCGAACCTGCGACCGTAGCAGTCGCGCGGTTCCAGACTGAGACGTCTAGAACCGCTCGGCCACTGCGGCCGGTGAAAAGGCTGTGTGTGTAAGGATAATTGATCATTTTATATCACACGATTTGCTATCAAATGCACAGTTCAGCTTTAGAGGTCGTTTAACAACTGAAAATGCTATAATCTCTTTTCTCTGTGACGTACTGAATGGGTTAAACAAAACGTTTAGCACGCTAGGCATATTGTTTGATTTAAGTAAGGTGTTTGTGTTGATCACAAAATATTTCTCCAGAAGTTGGTCCATTACGGAATACGGGGAGTAGCTCAAGTTGGTTCACCTAGCCGGCCGGTGTGGCCGAGCGGTTCTAGGCGCTTCAGTCAGGAACAGCGCGGCCGCTACCGTCGCAGGTTCGAATCCTGCCTCGGGCATGGATGTGTGTGATGTCCTTATGTTAGTTAGGTTTAAGTAGTTCTACGTTCTCGGGGACTGATGACCTCAGATGTTAAGTCCCATAGTGCTCAGAGCCATTTTTTTTGGTTCACCTATTACTTTAGCAACAGACAGCAAAAGGTCATTATTCACAATGTTGAGAATGGCTGTGATGTGGGGTCTGAGTGGGGTACAGTCAAGTGGGGGATGGAGGGGGGGGGGGGTGTCACAGGGATCAGTGTTGGGGCCACTCCTGTTCCTTACTTATGTAAATGATATGCCCTCTAGTATTACGGGTAACTCTAAAATATTTCTGTTTGCCTATAACACTAGCTTGGTAGTAGTGGGTGTTCTGTGCAAAACTGGCTCGGTTTCAAATAGTGCAGTTCATTAGTTCAAGGCTTGTAGAAAATAAACTAACGCTAAATCACAGTAAGACTCAGTTTTTACAATTTATAACACGCGATTCAACAAAACCTGACGTTTTAATTTCACAGAATGTGCATATTATTAGTTAAACTGTACAGTTAAAATTTATAGGTGTTCAGATAGATAGTAAACTGCTGTGGAAAGTCGAGGTTCAGGGTCTTGTTCAAAGACTTAATGCTGCCATTTTTACTATTCGAACGGATCTGAAGTGAGTGATCGTTCGACACGAACATTAGTCTACTTTGCTTATTTTCATTCGCTTATGTCGTATGGTATTATATTTTGGGGTAATTCTTTCTATTCTAAAAAGTTATTTTTGGCTCAGAATCGGGCGGTTCGGTTAATAAGTGGTGTAAGTTCGCGAAAATCTTGTCGATCCCTGTTCACGAGTATGAGTATTTTAACATTGGCCTCTCAATATATATATACCTTACTGTCATTTCATGTTAGCAATATTAGCTTATTCCCAAGAATAAGCAGCTTTCATTTAGTTAATACTCAGTAGAAATCAAAACTGCATTTGGATCGGACTTCCTTAACTATTGTGCAGAAAGGTGGGCAGTATACTAAAGCATCCGCTTTTCAGTAAGCTACCACTCGAATTCAAAAATCTTAGCAGTGATCCACGCGCTTTAAAATCGAAACTGAAGAGTTTCCTCATAGGTCACTCTTTCTATTTTGTCGAGGAGATCGTTGAAAAATTAAGTTGATTCTTGTCGTATTGTTGATTGCGTTTACTTAAACTTATGGATTGACATTTTTCAGGTTCATAAACATTTTATTTTTATCTGCTACTACTTTTCTGTTGTAATTTCATGTACTGACACGTTCCATGACCCTGGATATTTGCTCCTCCATTTGGTCCTACGGAAGTTGACGTGTAAATAAAATAAAATAAAAAAGTAAAAAAGCCTTCGCAGTACTGAGGATCGAACCCGGGTCTCCTCATAGCAGCAATCTACGCCGACCATTCAGTTACGGAGGCGGACTTAAGGTACAATAACATGTACTAAAACCTGAGAAGAATGGGAAAGTGTACTTTTCATGATATGGCTATTTACATAAAAACTTTGTGGAAGTAATAAAAGTAGAAAATCTGAAAACCAAAGATCGTGAGCTTTAAAACTTCCCCGGCGTACAAATTGTTCCGGAAACTGTCGGGCGAACAGCCAGATGTCTGCAACTCGTTGCCATGATATTTCGGCGCAGAGGCTTCTGGTCATCTTCATCTTCAGGTGGTGAAACCTGGCTTCATCGATATCAGATCGATTGTATAAGCATGGCAAACGACGCCGTATACGCAGAGCACGAAGTTTTTCTATGCCCGGATTAGGAGCAGAATT
Organism: Schistocerca americana; assembly: GCF_021461395.2. Lineage (NCBI taxonomy): Eukaryota > Metazoa > Arthropoda > Insecta > Orthoptera > Acrididae > Schistocerca > Schistocerca americana. Next base: position 917,812,657 of record NC_060119.1, on the reverse strand, counting down.
TAACTGGAAACCGCCGTCTCGATTAGTAAGGGACTCAGACAGTCGTATTTCCACTGATTCATTGATGATGGAATTCAAAAAGTTCGGCATTCAGCTATAGCGGACTTGTTGGGTTGGAGGAGATTAGAATGCCGCTGATGTTCTTCGATGCGTTCCTGCACTGTGGACGTCATTTTTCGTATGTAAGATATGCCGCAATCGCACGGATTCTGCAAACATCTGCCTTGCGCAGCTCTAGGTCGTTTTTAACAGATCCCAATAGCGCCGTGATTTTAGAAGGAGGACAAAAAATAGCTTTAAATTTATGTCTTCTTGATATTCTGCCTGTTTTGGCTGAATATTTCCGTATTTGGTAAATAAGCTGTCGTTTTGGAGGTCTCATCCCCTTTTTCTTCTTGTCGTTTGTACGACTGTAGCACTCTTTGTTTTTGCCGGGGCGAATATCCATTTTTCTGGAAAACAGTTGGCATGTGGTCCAGTTCCGTCTGCAGATTATCGGCATCCGAGACGGTATGAGGTCAGTGGGTTAAGATCCTTGAAAAGGCACGTCGTTTGTGGTTGGTTGGTTTGGGGTATAAAAGGACCAAAGTACAAGGTAATCAGTCCCTGTCGTTTGTGCCGGACGGTGGCAACTAGTAGCTTGCAGATACAAGTCTGTATGAGTGGTGTGCCATCGCTCTTCCGTCGCACCAAGAGACCTAAAAACGGTAAGTAATTATTTTTCTCCATCTTCACAATATATTTCATGTTTTCATGTACGGATTTCAGATGTTCTTAAAAATTTGTGGTAAGTTCTATGGGACCACACTGCTGAGGTCATCGGGCCCTAGGCTTACACGCTACTTTATCTAACTAAGTTACGCTAGGGACAACAAACACACCCATGCCCGAGGAAGGACTCGAGCCCCCGAGGGGGGCAGCCACGCGTACAGTGAGAACGCTACCCAGATCGCGCGGCTACCCCGCGCGGCTGTTTCAGATGTTGGATAAACTCTCGGAGACTGTCCAAACAATGAGGCCAAACTATTGAAGTGTCATCAACGCACCGCCAAGCTGGAAGATTTTGAGGAGCGTGCACTCGCCTCACCTATTTGAAAAACAACAGTAAAACAATCGATCTGATATCGATGAAGCCAGGTTTCACCGCGGAGGACGCGCGACGCAGCGCACAGACTTGCACACAAACAGCGCATGTGCAACGCGAACTGGACACATCACGCATGTGCCGGCGGGGTCTTAAGTGCGCGAGCTCAGCGCCTTTCCTGTCAGTATTCACCGGAAGATGACCAGAAGACTCTGCGTCGAAATTTCGTGGCAGCAAGTTGCAGACATCCGGCAGTTCGCCCGAAATTTTATGGAACAAGCTTATATTGTTTTCATCGGAGTGTTAGGTAGGTTTGCAATTTATCGCGTTATTTAACCTGTTGTTGAAGAACTTGAGAAAAAGGCCTGAAGAGATCTGATAGTCCAGAGAGCACGATTACACAAGACTGAAACTGTGGGTACTAGAGAAGCATTTTAAGAAAATTTTCATTCAACTAAGCTGAAAGTCAACAAACGTATCAAAAGGCTGGTGTCGAAAAGGGGGAAGATAGTGTTAACTACCGGGTGATCAAAATGTCGGTATAAATTTGAAAACTTAATAAACAACGGAATAATGTAGATAGAGAGGTAAAAATTGACACACATGCTTGGAATGACATGGGGTTTTATTACAAAAAAAAACACCCCAAATTGCTAGACGCGTGAAAGATCTCTTGCGCGCGTCGTTTGGCGATGATCGTGTGCTCGGGCGCCACTTTCGTCATGCTTGGCCTCGCAGGTCCCCAGACCTCAGTCCGTGAGATTAATGGCTTTGGGGTTACCTGAAGTCGCAAGTGTATCGTGATCGACCGACATTCCTAGGGATGCTGAAAGACAACATCCGACGCCAATGCCTCGCCATAACTCCGGACATGCTCTACAGTGCTGTTCACAACATTATTCCTCGACTACAGCTATTGTTGAGGAATGATGGTGGACATATTGAGCATTTCCTGTAAAGAACATCATCTTTGCTTTGTCTTACTTTGTCATGCTAATTATTGCTATTCTGATCAGATGAAGCGCCATGTGTCGGACATTTTTGAACATTTGTCTTTTTTTTGGTTCTAATAAAACCCCATGTCATTCCAAGCATGTGTGTCAATTTGTACCTCTCTATCTACATTACTCCGTGATTTATTCAGTTTTCAAATTTATACTGCCTTTTTGATCATCCGGTATTTCCAATGATAATGGATTAATCTTGATTCTTCCTGTCAACAATAGTATGCACCTGGGTAACAGATGGAGCCGTAACTGCATTACGTGAGCTCTTGAGGAGTCTCCTTTCCTCTTAATGCGTTTTATCCTTTCCTCTCCAACGTGGGAAAGATATTTTCATTTTCTCTCCTACTGCGAAACTGATACTCTATACTCTTGCTGAATGGACAGCGAAATCGAGATCTTGCTAACAAAAACTGAAAAATGTAAAATAAAGGGTAAACACAGTTACGCAATAAGCCTTCAATGATTCCGAAAAAGAATTCGTACTTACAAATCTGTCAAAAAGTCTGAAATTGTTTAGGTCCTGCGTAAATCAGATAGTCCAGATGCTCGCTCACCATGATGCCACTGAAGCGATGATGAAATGGGGGCTGAAGTGCACTGAGGTGACAAAAGTCATGGGACCTCCTTTTTCCCAGCGTAGTGCAGCAGCTCGACGTGGCACGTACTCAACAAGTCGGTGGAAGTCCCCTCTGCAGAAATACGGAGCCATGCTGCCTACACAGCCGCCCATAATCGCGAAAGTCTTACCTGTGCACGGTTTTGTGTGCGAACTGACCTATCGATTACGTCTCATAAATGTTAGATGGGATTCGTGTCGGGCGGTCTGGGTGGCCGAATCATTCGCTCGAATTATCTACATTGTTCTTCAACACACCAGAGTTGTGGCCCAGTGACATGGCGCATTGTCATCCATAAAAATTGCATCTTCGTTTCGAAACTGAAGTGCATCAATGGCTGCGAATGACCTCCAGGCAGCCGAACATAACCATTTCCAGTCAATGATCGGTTCAGTTGGACCAGAGAACCCAGTCCATTCCACGTAAGACATCCCACATCTTTATGGACGCACCACCAGTTTGCACAGTACCCTGTAGACAACGTGGATCCATTTGGAAGACAATATGAGCAGCCGGCTTCAGTTATTTGCAGACGATGCTGTCCTTTATCGACTGATAAAGTCATCAGAAGATCAAAACAAACTGCAAAACGATTTAAATAAGATATCTGAATGGAGCGAAAAGTGTCAGTTGACCCTAAATAACGAAAAGTGTGAGTTTATCCACATGAGTGCTAAAAAGACCTACTAAGGAGACTACCTACACTACGCTTGTCCGTCCTCTTTTAGAATACTGCTGCGCGGTGTGGGATCCTTACGAGACAGGACTGACGGAGTACATCGAAAAAGTTCAAAGAAAGGCAGCACGTTTTGTACTATCGCGAAATATGGGAGAGACTGTCACAGAAATGATACAGGATTTGGGCTGGACATCATTAAAAGAAAGGCGGTTTTCGTTGCGACGGAATCTTCTCACGAAATTCCAATCATCAACTTTCTCCTCCAAATGCGAAAGTATTTTGTTGACACCGGCCTACGTAGGGAGGAACGGTCACCACGATAAAACAAGGGAAATCAGAGCTCGTACGGAAAGATATAGGTGTCCATTCTTTCCGCGTGCTATACAAGATTGGAATAATAGAGAATTGTGAAGGTGGTTCGATGAATCCTCTGCCAGACACTTGAATTTGATTTGCAGAGTATCCATATACACTCCGGGAAATTGAAATAAGAACACCGTGAATTCATTGTCCCAGGAAGGGGAAACTTTATTGACACATTCCTGGGGTCAGATACATCACATGATCACACTGACAGAACCACAGGCACATAGACACAGGCAACAAAGCATGCACAATGTCGTCACTAGTACAGTGTATAGCCACCTTTCGCAGCAATGCAGGCTGCTATTCTCCCATGGAGACGATCGTAGAGATGCTGGATGTAGTCCTGTGGAACAGCTTGCCATGCCATTTCCACCTGGCGCCTCAGTTGGACCAGCGTTCGTGCTGGACGTGCAGACCGCGTGAGACGACGCTTCATCCAGTCCCAAACATGCTCAATGGGAGACAGATCCGGAGATCTTGCTGGCCAGGGTAGTTGACTTACACCTTCTAGAGCACGTTGGGTGGCACGGGATACATGCGGACGTGCATTGTCCTGTTGGAACAGCAGGTTCCCTTGCCGGTCTAGGAATGGTAGAACGATGGGTTCGATGACGGTTTGGATGTACCGTGCACTATTCAGTGTCCCCTCGACGATCACCAGTGGTGTACGGCCAGTGTAGGAGATCGCTCCCCACACCATGATGCCGGGTGTTGGCCCTGTGTGCCTCGGTCGTATGCAGTCCTGATTGTGGCGCTCACCTGCACGGCGCCAAACACGCATACGACCATCATTGGCACCAAGGCAGAAGCGACTCTCATCGCTGAAGACGACACGTCTCCATTCGTCCCTCCATTCACGCCTGTCGCGACACCACTGGAGGCGGGCTGCACGATGTTGGGGCGTGAGCGGAAGACGGCCTAACGGTGTGCGGGACCGTAGCCCAGCTTCATGGAGACGGTTGCGAATGGTCCTCGCCGATACCACAGGAGCAACAGTGTCCCTAATTTGCTGGGAAGTGGCGGTGCGGTCCCCTACGGCACTGCGTAGGATCCTACGGTCTTGGCGTGCATCCGTGCGTCGCTGCGGTCCGGTCCCAAGTCGACGGGCACGTGCACCTTCCGCCGATCACTGGCGACGACATCGATGTACTGTGGAGACCTCACGCCCCACGTGTTGAGCAATTCGGCGGTACGTCCACCCGGCCTCCCGCATGCCCACTATACGCCCTCGCTCAAAGTCCGTCAACTGCACATACGGTTCACGTCCACGCTGTCGCGGCATGCTACCAGTGTTAAAGACTGCGATGGAGCTCCGTATGCCACGGCAAACTGGCTGACACTGACAGCGGCGGTGCACAATTGCTGCGCAGCTAGCGCCATTCGACGGCCAGCACCGCGGTTCCTGGTGTGTCCGCTGTGCCGTGCGTGTGATCATTGCTTGTACAGCCCTCTCGCAGTGTCCGGAGCAAGTATGGTGGGTCTGACACACCGGTGTCAACGTGTTCTTTTTTCCATTTCCAGGAGTGTAGATGTAGATGTAGATATAGGTTCGTGGGGTCTGTGCCACACTCGATTCCTTCCCTCAGCTCTTACCAGCTGAAGTCTGAACTCATCTGAATAGACCACGGTTTTCTAGTCGTCTAGGATCCAACCGATGTAGTCACGTGCTGGAGCGAGGCGCTGCAGGCCATGTCGTGCTCTTAGCAAAGGCATTCGCGTCCTGGGACCTCTTCTGTTCCTGATCTATATAAATGACCAGGGTGACAATCTGAGCAGTCCAATTAGGTTGTTCGCAGATGATGCTGTAATTTACCGTCTAGTAACGTCATCCGAAGACCAGTATCAGTCGCAAAGCGATTTAGAAAAGATTGCTGCATGGTGTGTCAGGTGACAGTTGACGCTAAATAACGAAAAGTGTGAGGTGATCCACATGAGTTCCAAAAGAAATCCGTTGGAATTCGATTACTCGATAAATAGTACAATTCTCAAGGCTGTCAATTCAACTAAGTACTTGGGTATTAAAATTACGAACAAATTCAGTTGGAAAGACCACATAGATAATATTGTGGGGAAGGCGAGCCAAAGGTTGCGTTTCATTGGCAGGACACTTAGAAGATGCAACAAGTCCACTAAAGAGACAGCTTACACTACACTCGTTCGTCCTCTGTTAGAATATTGCTGCGCGGTGTGGGATCCTTACCAGGTGGGATTGACGGAGGACATCGAAAGGGTGCAAAAAAGGTCAGCTCGTTTTGTATTATCACGAAATAGGGGAGAGAGTTTGGCAGATATGACACGCGAGTTGGGATGGAAGTCATTAAAGCAAAGGCGTTTTTCGTCGCGGCGAGATCTATTTACGAAATTTCAGTCACCAACTTTCTCTTCCGAATGCGAAAATATTTTGTTGAGCCCATCCTACATAGGTAGGAATGATCATCAAAATAAAATAAGAGAAATCAGAGCTCGAACAGAAAGGTTTAGGTGTTCCTTTTTCCCGCGCGCTGCTCGGGAGTGGAATGATAGAGAGATAGTATGATTGTGGTTCGATGAACCCTCTGCTAAGCACTTAAATGTGATTTGCAGAGTAATCATGTAGATGTAGATGCCATAGCCCATTAACGGCGCACTGTCCTAACTGACAGGTTCGTCGTACATCCCACATTGATTTCTGCTGTTATCTCACGCAGTGTTGCTTGTCTGGTAAATCCGCTAGAGTTGCCCCTTCAGCGTAACAATTTGTATGAATTTAACTTTTTCCGACTTCGGGCAGCATGTTCGTACATAGTGTTATATAAACTTAAATACGATATGTAATTGAGACATTGTCACTTGTATTACAAGACATATGATAAAATGAAACTACAGAATATTATTACAGAATACAGAATTATACTATTAAGTATTTTAGTCGAAAAGAATTCTATTAGTTTATTATATGTCTTGATTGGACATCTGCCTTTCTAATGAATTGTTGATTTTGTTCAAGCATTAACCTATCTTTCTGTTTCCACAGAAATTTCGCTTATTACCAAATGTTAAACAGCTTTCATGTGGCCATCGTGAACAGGAAACGCAGCGAATCCAATTGTCCTTTTTATTAGTTTCGTAATAGATTTCATCACACTTAACACATTCATCTTCAGCACATTCATCAAAGTTACTTTCGCAACCTTCTACTATGTCTTCAACGTTGTAGCTCTCTGCATCTGATGAACATGATGAGCCATTTGCAATAGTTTTTTCTACCTCTTCGGTCTGTTTTCTTCTTCACTACCATTTTCCTTTTGCGATCTTGTTTGTGTCTTCTTCTTGTTTCCTTATTTCTTATCCTTCTTTTTCTTTACTTTTTCAGCAGAGTTTAGCACGTAAAAACAAGGAAAACGAAGGATCGTTAAAGTACTGCGGCGATGGAGTGCAGAGGCGGATAGACTGGAGTATGGAAGGCATACTGCTAGGGTGTTACACGCAGTAGGTGTGTATAAGTGGCAGGTTTAGCACATATTCATGGTGAAACCGAACTCCATCTTCAACATTCAGGGACATTTTCTCAGTACTCTGGCGGCTTGTTACAGAGTAATTGCATTTATTTTTCTTTCGTACCACAGTTTAATTCCGTATATGAATTACACTGAAAATGTCTGCGCTACAGGGCAAATGTCAATGATATAAGCTGTGTGTCTTGGTTGGAAACAAGCTTGTTTAATTCACTTATGATACTTTTTGTTGACAACAATAACGCCCATGGACTCATTGTCCTCGAGCTTGTGCTTACATTGCAACCCCCTCAGACTTAGTGGTAAGAAGTGGATAGCCGCTCAGAAATTGGACACAGGTCATGCATGAAAACTGGAAGAAGGTGTATTGAACTGTGAAAAAAGAAGCAAAATAGAAACAGAAAATGGTCCCAGCTCAAGACACGCAACATCGAGCAAGTTAAACAGCCACGGCGTCGTGTTCAAATCTCCGTCATACCTATTTTTTTTCCAAAAAATTATGAACTGTCTATCCGGTCATGGACGTGTCTGTTCGCTATATTCAAATTTGTATCCATGTCGTGGTGTCACGTCCGTTTGCAACACCAGGCTGTAAGGGAGGGACCTCCAGACGTACGTACTTCCTATTTTTTCTAAACAAGCATCACATTTTATGACTCTTGCGTACCGCTTTCGTAGTTTTTATCTCTTGAGTTCCTTTGCTGTAACGTAGTTCAAATCCGTTGATTTGTTGTTTTCATTTCTGTAGTAGATCTATGTAGCATCTCACCGGCTCTCACTATTTATCACATTTACTTGCGACGGTAATATATTCTTGCCACTTGACTCATATTCTATAACCAGTGTCTAGTACGACAATTGACAATACAACAGAAGAAGAGACACGTCAATGTCCTTTTTGAAAGTTCATAATTTTGTGAAAAAAATAAAGAGTGGAGCTCGAACGGGCTCCGAAGACGGATCTCCGGCTTTGCAGTCCACCACCATGACGACTCAACCACGACGCCATGCCTGCTGAGCTTCCCCCAACACACCTTGAGCTTGGAGAGTTCACTGTTTCTATTTTGCTTCCTTTCTCACAGTTCAGTACGCCTTCTTCCTGTTTCCATGTTTGATGGGGAATTTCCCTTGTTAGTATTGTTCGGTTCCGTCTCGAGTTCGTTTTGCCGGCGGTATTAGATGTACGTCAACAGTGATGCACAACAGAATAGATAAGTTTATTGATCAAAAGTTGGCCAGTCTATTCCTCCTGTGTGATGGCAACGAATGCAATGGAAGTGTGCCACTGCAGCGCTGAGATGGTCTCGCAGCAATGGCAAGCACGTCACTGTACTTCTGTACCCCCCTGAGGGTTGTTGCATTTTCGACCACACACACACACACACACGCACGCATACTCATACATACATACACGTTGTTGCTGTTGTTTTGGTCTTCAGTTCGAAGACTGATTTGGTGCAGCTCTCCACGCTGTACTATCCTGTTCATGTCCGAATAACTGTTGCTATCTACATCCATCTGAACCGGCCATAATGAATTACAGTGCTGCCCAGATAGCAAAATTAATGTGTCACTTTTAACGTCCCATTTCCTGATCTAATTCCCTCACCATCGCCTGATTTAATTTGACTGGATTCCATTACCCTTCTTTTGCTTTCGTTCATGTTCATCTTATATCCTCCTTTCAAGACTCTGTCCATTCCGATCAGCTGCACTTGCAAATCCTCTGCTGTCCGTGACAGAAATACAATGTCATTGGTGAATGTCGAGACTTTTATTTCTTTTCCCTTAACTTCCATTCCTTCTACATATTTTTCTTTGATTCCTTTCCTGTTTGCTCAACGTAGAGATTGAATAACATCGCGGATAGGCCACAACCGTCTCTCACATACATACACAACATTTTGGTTTTTATCTGGGACAATGGACTAATTTGTCCCAGAAATAAATGAAGACAGTTAAAATCCACCAGTGCGCCAGTCTGAGCAAGGATTTTGGGAGGTATCCCTTGTTCGCCGGGCGAATGCTGTAAGTGACAATGACCTGCTAAGGATTTGCAATTAGGATTCCCTCTGAAACTTTCTGGCAGATTAAAACTGTGTGCCGGACCGAGACTCGAATTCGGGACCTTTGCCTTTCGCGGGCAAGTGCTTGCCATGTCTCCGCAATATCCTCTCTTCCAGGAGTGCTAGTTCTGCAAGGTTTGCAGGAGAGCTTCTGTGAAGTTTGGAAGGTAGGAGACGAGGTACTGGCCCAATTTAAGCTGTGAGGATGGGATGTGAGTCGTGCTTGGGTAGCTCAGTTGGTAGAGCACTAGCCCGCAAAAGGCAAACGTCCCGAGTTCGAGACTCGGTCCGGCACACAGTTTTAATCTGCCAGAAAGTTTCATATCAGCGCACACTCCGCTGTAGAGTGAAAATTTCATTCTAGGATTCCCTCTGCTCAACTACAAGCTTGTTGGGACATGTGGCTGAAATTCGACGAAGTCCTAGAACAGCCTGCCCTGCGCTCACGAGTTGGGAATGACAGATGTAAGGAAAAAGTAGAAGTATAAAAAACTCTACGTTGTGTCGTACGTTTCGGTGATTCCATATTATAATCTTTGTCCTTGTTGTGACTGTTAATTTCGTAGGATTATGGGTGATTGGAGTTTAAACCAAATAATTATAATTATGTAATTGCTCTGTGAGGAGTCAACGGAGGCAATGGGTTCCTTACACGAAAATAGTCAGGAAGTATCAACGAATAGTACCCTAAATTTTGTGGCTGGAGTTCCGGTTCACCTTTAGAAAGCGCGGGTGGACGGCCTCACACCAGCAGAGAGGCCAGCGACCAGAGAGAGAAGGAAGAAGCCCCGACTCGCGTACTGAGACGACGCATCGGCTCGATGATTCGGCAGATGGTTTCGCCGTCGTCACGGGGCCTGCAACACTATAAGGCAAGGCAAATGGGCGCCCTTTGGCTGGCGTGACAGGACAGGTGGCCTTTGGCAGGGGACGAGGAGCGAGACCTAAAATGGAAAGCGCGCCAGGCTCGCGGCTTTATCTGCGCTGAGCCGCGCTGTGCTTCGGAAAGGTCGCGCCGCGCCGCGCTGGCTGGCTTTCATCAGCGTTTCACCTGACCTCGCCACGACGCGAGGACACGCGGGCAGACGGGCCGAAATGAGCGCTTCCGCCATCCTGCATGTTGCCGTAACCGATCTGCGATACCCACATCAGAATTAATGTGGACCGTGCGATTTCAGTCGTTCTTGAGGTTTACCTACGTTTGGGAAGTGTTTAATTGCACTGTCATCCTATACTACACTACTGGCCATTACACTTGCTACACCAAGAAGAAATGCAGATGATAAACTGATATTCATTGGACAAATACATTATACTAGAACTGACATGTGATAACATTTTCGCGCAATTTGGGTGCATAGATCCTGAGAAATCAGTACCCAGAACAACCACCTCTGGCCGTAATAACGACATTGATACGCCTGGGCATTGAGTCAAACAGAGCTTGGATGGCGTGTACAGGTACAGCTGCCCATGCAGCTTCAACACGATACCATAGTTCAAGAGTAGTGACTGGCGTATTGTGGCGAGCCAGTTGCTCGGCCACCATTGACCAGACGTTTTGAATTAGTGAGAGATCTGGAGAATGCGCTGGCCAAGGCAGCAGTCGAACATTTTCTGTATCCAGAAAGGCCCGTACAGGACCTGCAAAATGCGGTGGTGCATAATCCTGCTGAAATGTAGGGTTTCGCAGGGATCGAATGAAGGGTAGAACCACGCGTCGTAACACATCTGAAATGTAACGTCCACTGTTCAAAGTGCCGTCAATGCGAACAAGAGGTGACTGAGACGTGTAACCAGTGGCACCCCATACCATCACACCGGGTGATACGCCAGTATGGCGATGACGAATACATGCTTCCAATGTGCGTTCACCGCGATGTCGCCAAACACGGATGCGACCATCATGATGCTGTACACAGAACCTGGATTCATCCGAAAAAATGACGTTTCGCCATTCGTGCACCCAGGTTCGTTATTGAGTACACCATCGCAGGCGCTCCTGTCTGTGATGCAGCGTCAACGACAACCGCAGCCATGGTCTCCTAGCTGATAGTCCATGCTGCTGCAAACGTCGTCTAACTGTTCGTGCAGATGGCTGTTGTCTTGCAAATGTCCCTATCTGTTGACTCAGGGATCGAGACGTGGCTGTACGATGCGTTACAGCCATGCGAATAAGATGCCTATCATATCGACTGCTAGTGATACAAGGCCGTTGGGATCCAGCACGTCGTTCCGTATTACCCTCCTGAACCCACAGATTCTATATTCTGCTAACAGTCATTCGTGCTCGACCAACGCGAGCAGCTATGTCGCGATACGATAAACCGCCATCGCGATAGGCTACAATCCGGCCTTTATCAAAGTCGGAAACGTGATGGTACGCATTCCTCATCCTTACACGAGGCATCACAACATCGTTCCACCAGGCAACGCCAGTGAACTGCTGTTTGTGTATGAGAAATCAGTTGGAAACTTTCCTCATGTCAGCACGTTGTAGGTGTCGCCACTGGCGCCAACCTTGTGTGAATGCTCTGAAAAGCTAATCATTTGCATACCACAGCATCTTCTTCCTATTGGTTAAATTTCGCGTCTGTAGCACGCCATCTTCGTCTTGTAGCAATTTCAAGGGCCAGTAGTGTATATCCATTAATTCGCGGCGGTTATTCCTTGCAATAATAAATTTTAACGATGTACAAGGCTTGTTTATTTTCACTTTGACATTGTTAGTAAGTATCAGGTTGGTGCATGAGTTCGTAGCGTCTTCGATTTGCATGTTTGTTTCTGGTTGCTATCGGTTTATTTCTCGGCTGCCACTTTATCCTTTAGAAATAATGACGAAGCTGTGGACCCTAGAAAATGGATGCTAAGTAGAAAAATCGGAAAATTTCCGACATATTCTTCTCTCTGGCCTCAGTAAGGGGTGACTGCAGCGGAGGCAGTCAGAAACATTTCCACCGTGTGTAGGGATAATGCCATTGGACAGAGCACGGCAAGAAATTGGTTTTCTCGTTTTAAGAAGAATCTTTTTGACATTAATGTCTCTCCATGTTCAAGAAGACATTCGTGGTTTAATGAAGAACGTTTAAACGCATTAATGCAGAATGATGCACGTCAGTGTACTCGAGAACTGGCAGATGTGGTGAAATGTGATCTTCCACCATCGTGCAACATCTGCGTGCAATGGGGAAGGTTTAAAAATAGGGTGTATAAGTACCGCATGCTCTTAGCCAAAATCACAAAAATCACCGGTTGGCCATATACACATCTCTGTTCATTGTCTTGTCAACAACACCGACAATTCCTATGTTGTATCGTTACCGGTGACGAGAAATTATGTCTTTATTGCTAACACAAGGAAAAGAAAGCAGCGGTTGAGCCTAAACAAAGCAGCAACTGCCTGTACAGAGACCTGCTTTTATTCGCAAAAGATATTCTTATGCATCTGGTGAAGCAGCCACCATATGGCGTACTACGAATTGTTTCGCTGACAATTACTGTCAGCAACTGAGAGGTCTTGTAGAAGCAGTCGAAGAACAACCACCAGGAAGACTGCATGGAGTGATGCTACTCCACCATAACGCCCGACTTTATTTTTCTTGACTGACAAAAAACATTGTAATGGAGAAGGGTTGGGAAGACCATCCGCACCCACCTTAATCACCTAATATTGCGCCCTCAGATTTTCACCTTTTCCACTCTTTATGCCGGCCTCTGTGGCCGAGCGGTTCTTGGCGCTTCAGTCCGGAGCCGCGCTGCTGCTACGGTCGCAGGTTCGAATCCTGCCTCGGGCATGGGTGTGTGTGATGTCCTTAGGTTGGTTAGGTTTAAGTAGTTCTAAGTGTAGGGGACTGATGACCTCAGTTGTTAAGTCCCATAGTGCTTCGAGACATTTTTGAACCACTCTTTGTCGCAAGAAGTTCAAGTAAGTTCCTTTCCCGATGAAAATGAGCTCCGAACATGGCTTGACGAGTTTTCTGTCTCAAGACCACGTGATTCCTACATTCACAGAATCGAAAAGTTACCTTTGCTTTGGCAGACTATTGTAAGTAGAGCAGCAGAATATTTATTGATGACTAAAGTCCCTGCTATATGTACCTGTTGTGTTTATTAAACTTATGGAACAACGCTTTGAACCTGTGCACTAACCCTATGTTTACACCGTCTGGCCAGAAGCGTCCGGACATACCTACGTAATACGAAATTGAGCAGTAGATGCCACGACTTCACGTGAGGCGGCCCTGATAGTATAAAAGGAGACGGGGATAGTGTGTTGTCAATAGAGCAGCAGTGACGGCACAGTGTCAGGAGAGCTGAGGGACTTCAATCGTGAACTAGTCATTCTTGAAAAAGTAATGTATTGTAGAGTAGCTTCACACCTTTGTAAAATTAAAGTTTTAACAAAATGTCAGTTTGGGTTCCAGCAAGGTTTTTCAACGAAAAATGCTATATATACTTTCACTAATGAAATATTAAATGCTCTGAGCAACCGGAAGTCACCCGTTGGGATTTTTTGTGATATCTCAAAGGCTTTTGATTGTGTAAATCGTGGAATACTTCTAGATAAGCTCAAGTACTGTGGTATGAATGGGACAGCGCTCAAACGGTTTAAATCATACCTAACTGGAAGAGTGCAGAAAGTTGAAATAAGCAAAAAACTGATGATTTCTCAAACTCAGGAATAATCAAGATGAAACGTCCCCTTTGAAAAATTATACATGACTGTGCTTAAACTGGCACACAATATTTTTAGCGCAACGCAATCTGACTTTCAAAAATCCCTACAAAAGAATGGCCCTGACTAACATTAACCTATACCTTTCACAAATCACTTACCTCACAAAAATCTTCATTACTCGAACTACTGCAATACAGCGAGCACCACTACTGCCAGCTAAATAAAAGATTCAAACTACAGAAGGCACTAACTACTGATAGGGATAGTTAGCAAATGAATGATTTTAATAGAGAACAAACAATGTATTTACCTTAATAGTATTGAAAAATCATAATGTATATAGCAGTTCATGACATCCAGTCTTACAAATTTCACAACTCCGCCATCTCTCTCCCCACGTCCACCACTGCTGGTGGCTTACCTCCAACTGCGCATCGCTATGCGCTGTTAACAGCCAACAGCCCAACACTACAATAGCAAATTCCAACAATGCCACCCAGCCACAGACTGTACACAGCACAGCCAGTGATTTTCATACAGAGTGCTACGTGGCGTTACCAATATAACAACCTAAACAGCCTACTTACAAAGAATGGGGTGCCGCAAGGTTCGGTCTTACGTCCTCTGCTGTTCTTAATATATATTAATGACTTGCCATTCTATATTCACGAAGATGCAAAACTGGTACTTTTTGCCGATGATACAAGTATAGCTATCACACCCAACTGACAAGAATTAACTGGTGAAATTGTAAAACATGTTTTTCAGAAAATCTTTAGGTCGTTCTCAGCAAATTGACTCTCATTAAACTTTGACAAAACACAGTACATACAGTTCCACACAGTAAATGGAATAACACCATTAATCAATACAGACTTCGATCAGAAATCGGTAGCTAAGGTAGAATGTTCAGAATTTCTAGGTGTATGCATTGATGAGGGGTTGAACTGGAAAAAAACACACTGAAGATCTGCTGAAACGTCTGAGTTCAGCTACTTATGCTATTAGGGTCATTGCAAATTTCGGCGATATACATCTCAGTAAATTAGCTTACCACGCATATTTTCATTCTCTGCTTTCGTATAGCATCATATTCTGGGGTAACTCATCATTGAGTAAAAGAGTGTTCATTGCACAAAAGCGTGTAATCAGAATAATAGCTGGAGCTCATCCAAGATCATCCTGCAGACAGTTATTTAATAAGCTAGAGATCTTCACTGTAGCCTCACACTATACAGAGTGTTACAAAAAGGTACGGCCAAACTTTCAGGAAACATTCCTCACACACAAAGAAAGAAAATATGTTATGTGGACATGTGTCCGGAAACGCTTACTTTCCATGTTAGAGCTCATTTTATTACTTGTCTTCAAATCACATTAATCGTGGAATGGAAACACACAGCAACAGAACGTACCAGCGCGACTTCAAACACTTTGTTACAGGAAAAGTTCAAAATGTTCTCCGTTAGCGAGGATACATGCATCTAACCTCCGTCGCATGGAATCCCTGATGCGCTGATGCAGCCCTGGAGAACAGTGTATTGTATCACAGCCGTCCACAATACGAGCACGAAGAGTCTCTACATTTGGTACCGGGGTTGCGTAGACAAGAGCTTTCAAATGCCCCCATAAATGAAAGTCAAGAGGGTTGAGGTCAGGAGAGGTTGGAGGCCATGGAATTGGTCCGCCTCTACCAATCCATCTGTCACCGAATCTGTTGTTGAGAAGCGTACGAACACTTTTACTGAAATGTGCAGGAGCTCCATCATGCATGAACCACATGCTGTGTCGTACTTGTAAAGGCACATGTTCAAGCAGCACAGGTAGAGTATCCCGTATAAAATCATGATAACGTGCTCCATTGAGCGTAGGTGGAAGAACATGGGGCACAATCAAGACATCACCAACAATGCCTTCCCAAACGTTCACAGAAAATCTGTGTTGATGACGTGATTGCACAATTGCGTGCGGATTCTCGTCAGCCCACACATGTTGATTGTGAAAATTTACAATTTGATCACGTTGTAATCAAGCCTCATCCGTAAAGAGAACATTTGCACTGAAATGAGGATTGACACATTGTTGGATGAACCATTCGCAGAAGTGTACCTGTGGAGGCCAATCAGCTGCTGATAGTGCCTGCACACGTTGTACATGGTACGGAAACAACTGGTTCTCCCGTAGCACTCTCCATACAGTGACGTGGTCAGCGTTACCTTGTACAGCAGCAACTTCTCTGACGCGGACATTCGGGTTATCGTCAACTGCACGAAGAATTGCTTCGTCCATTGCAGGTGTCCTCGTCGTTCTAGGTCTTCCACAGTCGCGAGGCATAGGCTGGAATGTTCCGTGCTCCCTAAGGCGCCGATCAATTGCTTCGAACGTCTTCCTGTCGGGACACCTTCGTTCGGAAATCTGTCTCGATACAAACGTACCGCGCCACGGCTATTACCCCGTGCTAATCCATACATCAAATGGGCATCTGCCAACTCCGCATTTGTAAACCTTGCACTGACTGCAAAACCACGTTCGTGATGAACACTAACCTGTTGATGCTACGTACTGATGTGCTTGATGCTAGTACTGTAGAGCAATGAGTCGCATTTCAACACAAGCACCGAAGTCAACGTTACCCTCCTACAATTGGGCCAACTGGCGGTGAATCGAGGAAGTACAGTACATACTGACGAAACTAAAATGAGCTCTAACATGGAAATTAAGCGTTTCCGGACACATGTCCACATAACATCTTTTCTTTATTTGTGTGTGAGGAATGTTTCCTGAAAGTTTGGCCGTACCTTTATGTAACACCCTGTATATACTGACTTATGAAATTTTTTATTAACAATTCGAACGAATTCAAAAGTAATAGCAGTGTACATGGCTACAACACTAGGAGAAAGGATGATCTTCACTACTCAAGGTTAAATCTAACTCTGGCTCAGAAGGGGGTAAATTATGTTGCCACAAAAGTCTGTGGTCACTTACCTAATAGCATCAAAAGTCTGACATATAGCCATATAGCATTTAAAAGGAAATTAAAAGAATTTCTTAATAGCAACTCCTTCTACTCATTAGGTGAATTTTTGTATATAGTAAGTGGGTAATTTTCCAACCCCCCCCCCCAAATATATATAATTAAGTGTCATGTCATATTTTGCGTAATGTAATATTTTGTATAGACACTTTTTATTAACCTGACACGTTCCACATCATTACGAAGTGTCGTATTTATGATCTATGGAACAAGGACTAATTTAATCTAATGGTTCAAATGGCTCTGAGCACTATGGGACTGAACAGCTGTGGTCATCAGTCCCCTAGAACTTAGAACTACTTAACCCTAACTAACCTAAGGACATCACACACATCCATGCCCGAGGCAGGATTCGAACCTGCGACCATAGCAGTCGCACGGTTCCTGACTGCGCGCCTAGAACCGCGAGACCACCGCGGCCGGCTCTAATCTAATCTAATCTAATTGGGTTTCATCTAAGTAACACGAGAGACACTTCAAGCGTTCTACAGCTGCCAAAGTAAACTGTTAGTGACGCGATTGTGAAATGGAAACTCGAAGCAACAACCACAGCTAAACTAAGACCAGGCACACCCAGGTACCGGCGCACGGGGACCGTGGAACCTTGCGGAGGGTGTAGGTAAAAGCCACAAGAAATCAGTCGAAGGAAATCACTTTTGAGTTCCAAAGCGCACAATGAAGTGCGCACGGAGTTAAGAAAATGAGCAATAATGGTCGAACTACTCGTCATTACCCACAGCTCCCCGTAATCAGTACCAAGTGTTGCTTGAGGTAGTGTAAAGAGCGATGACAGTGTACAGTGGCTCACTGCAAATGAGTGATTTGGAATGATGAATCACGATACCCAGTGGCAATCTCATGGATGGGCTTGGATTTCGGCAAACGCCTGGAGAACGTTGCCTGCAATCGTGTATAGTGCCAACAGTGAAGCACGGTGGAGGTGGTGTTACGGTATAGAGTTTTTTTCGTGGTTAGGATGTGATCCCCTTACTGCGCATAAGAAATCGTTAAATGTGGAACACATTTTACAGCACTGTGTAGTGCTTGCAGTGGACTAACAATTCGGAGGCGATTATTGTTTGTATCACCATGACAACATGACAATGCACCCTGTCTTAAAACAGCATCTGTGAAGTAATAGTTCGTAGGCAGAAAAATTGCTGAAATGGACTGGCCTCGCATAGCCCCAACCTGAACCCAATGGAACATCTTTAGGATGAGCTAGAATGTCGAATTCACTCCAGACGTCAGCGTCAAGTATCATCACCTTCTAAAGGCGGATTCATTAGGAAGGGGGGGGAGGGGCGTGCGGACTGCCCCCCCCCCCCTGTCCTTGCTCGGCCGCATGCATTGCCACCCGCACCTCCCCCGCCACTCAGACCGCACGCTGACTGCATCGGGTTATCGAGTAGTTGTACTTTCCTATGAAGCACGTGAGTCCACGTCATCGTATTTCATACGTGTCTGTCTGGCATATAAATAGCTAACACATATCTACGAGAAAAGTCGTGGCCATTCTAGTGATCTCGATACGTTATTCTGTCTGGCTGATCTCGGAACAGTTTGCAAATTTCTTAAAGAAATACAGTGTTGGAGGGACAGAACAACGGCTGCCAAAGCCAATAATCTCCTTCGAGCTTTCTTTAATTGCGAGTTTATTATCACTCTGTTTATAATTAGGGACATTATGTGCATAACATACCCAGTCAGCAAAATCTTACAGCACCCTAGCTTGGACGTCGCGATGGCAAAAGCAAAATTAGATTCGACGCTCAGGTGTACGACGACATGAGTGTTAATGCTGATAGCCACTTTGCTCGTATTGTTGAAGAGGTGAAGGCAGTTATGGAAGAGTTAGACGTGAGATGAGTATTCCTCGTCTTAGACACAGGGAAAACTGCGATCATAACGATGATGCTGTGACATTTTGGAAAAGAACTGTTTTTATTCCAACACTGGACCGTATAACGACTGACATGAGAGAACGTTTTGCTGAAGAAAATATTTATCATTTAAAATTCAACATATTTTTGCCCTGACGACTACTGAAACGTGACGGTAATGATCTGGCACATAAATTGAATCAGTGCTTAACTGAACTACCATTCTTTGAAGAAGAATCGCACTTTGTGATTACAAAGAGACTAACGGGAGAGATTCTTCAATACAAGCAAACGAGCATAAACGCCCTTAATGATGGTGATTTTGTTATGCAAGCGTTGTCTGTTTGTCGTAGATCTATCATACTTTGCACATGCTGTACAAAATATTTGCTTGTCTACCTGCGTCTTCTGCCTCAGTAGAAAGAAATTTTACAACGTTGCGGCGTACAAAGACATGGCTGAGGTCGACAAAGGAGGAGGATCGACTTAATGGCTTAGCTCTATTGAACGCTCACCCTGACATTGATTGTCCTATTGACGAGGTAATTACCAATCTGGGAGGAAGAATAGGTGCACAAAATTCATCATTTAAGGAAGAGAACCACAATTGTAAATTTTTTATAAGATGTAATTGTCTTGTATATTTGTATAATCAGTCTAAATAAAACTTTCTTAAACTTTGCACGTGACTTGATTTTTCTTGTTACGGTAGAAGTAAAGGTAGCTCAAGATATCTTTAGCGCCCCCACCTTGAGGTTTTTCTGTATCCGCCACTGCCTCTTTCTGTCGTTTCGGTTCTTGAGAATGAACTGGGTTGCCATTCCTTCAGACATTTTTCTTCCGTCCACTCATTGAAAGTGTCTGCAGCAGAGTTCAGTCAGTCATAAAGGCAGAGCGTGGACGCACCCCACCTTAATGTTCACTAATGAGCGTTCGGGTACTCTTCATCAGATAATGTACTATCAATTTTGGTTTTTTATCACAAAATTTGCAAATATTTTTCTCACTATATCATCATACAGACCCTTCAAATCGTCAGTTTTCAAATGATCTATTGTCAAGGAAGTGGTGCTTACAATACCTGGAATATTATTACACTTGTCATGACTGCATATTAAATTATTTTCCAACATTCTGGCTATAAACAGTGTCATTGTCATCCTCATTATATAACGCTACGTCGCTGAAGCGCAAGTTCTACTTTATGGGAATAGTTTTGAAGTGCCTATGTTGGATTGGCAGTACTTAAGATGGGAGTGGTTTCATATCGTTTTTCTTCCACCCACTCGCAGAAGAGATGAAATAAATCTTGATGCAAGTTTGCTAGAATCTGCGGAGGTCTTCCTCGTCCTTACTCCTGCAGATATGTGTGTCGAAAGGAGTACACGCCACTATTCGTTGACAGTTTCTTTGAATTTAATCGTTAAAAGCGAGCCTATTTCAAATCTCAGCCACTGTATATTCGTCCTGTTGAGAGGCTGTCCATGCGTGTCCTCTTTCCTGTCAGTTATGGAGGTTTGGTAGTTATAAATTCATTTCTGATCATTAAAACGATTATTAATACGATTATTCTTTTTGCTCGTTTTATAATTTTGATCCACTCCTCTGCCATATACATATTTTAAGATTCACAAAATCACTTTAAAGGCTTGCTGACACAAGATGCTGTCGGCATTTTATTTTCTCCCATTTCATCAGTCTATTAAAACTAAAAAACACGTTACGCCGTTTATTTCCAAATAATTTAAACCAAAACAACACACCATGAATCTGTTAGCTGTGAACTTGGTTAACTAAGAATCTGAAAACAACTGATGGCGCTTTTGAGGGAAAAGGTCTAATGCCGTCTGATGGATGAAAATTTTACTATGGACTTGATCAATAATATACCGAAAAGTAACATGTTTTAACGATACAATGCTGGGTCCTATTGAAAATAGTTGTCTGTGTACTTCATCAAGTTATCTTCCATTAGGAATATGGATCCACGCAACGACTGTGATATGACTTTCAAATGATAGAGCACAGCAATCAGTCGTCCTTTTCTTTCAGGTTTGAGTCTTGAACGAAGTGTGACGGAAGCCCAAATAACAAGGGACTGACGTACTAGGACGCGCATTGATACCACAAAATAGTGCATCGATAATGGCCAGGCAAAGCCGTAATCTAGATTTCCCCAATAAAATCTGAAAGAAAAAGACGATTGACTGCAGTGCTCTATCATTTGAAAGTCAGTGTACTTGGTACACTGTAACTTTGACCCTTCGAAATAAATCACAGCCGCCATGTGAATGATGCGTTGAGAGTGTTGGTTATTTCAACTGTAGGGCAAGCTAGGAACCGGTGTTTTGTTTTCGTCGATGCAATGTTTTGTTCCACAACAACGGAATTTTGAAATGCCGTCCGCACTGATCTAGGGTGCTGAGGATGTTGAGGATCAGCTACCGTACTTAAGACCGAAACTTCACCCGGCAAACTTCCTACCAAAATCCACGGTGCTTTAGGTGAACTTGTAGTGAGGCAACAGTAGACAGTAACACAGTTTCAAGTTGGGTAAACGTTATTCGTGAAAGTCGTCTGAGCACAGACAATGACCCAAGAAAGAAAGGCAGAAAACAGCACAAAATGAACAAAGTGTGAAACTTGTACCAGGGATCGCTGTGCAACGTGAGGACATTACTGAAGCTGCACAGATTCTATCGTAAGTGTGACTCACACACGAGTTGAACATGAGAACGCTTTTGTGCGTGATGAGTGCTGAACAGAACTGCTACCTTGCTGAAGTAATGACTTGCCTTTGAAAGTACAGATATTTTGCATCGAATCGTCGCTAACGAAGAAACACTAATTACGTACTTTGAGCCTGAGTCGAAATCACAGTCGAAGAAGTGGAGAAAATTTTCCCCACCTCCAAAAAACGTTTCATTGAGATTAATCAAAATTCTAACAAGCGATGATCTTTGTTTATCGTTACCATGGAATCGTTATTACAACAGAGTTACACGTGTACAAAGTGCAAGAGGAGTGTATTACCGTAAATTCATTTAACAAGTGGACAGACAAATCACAGCACCCGGCCTTAGTCACTAGTCTCTTCACAATAACGCTTTCCCGCATGCCTCCAGTGTCGTAAGTATAAGGTTGCGCTAACATTGCTGAGAAGTGCCCCGTGCAATACTTGTACGAAGCTGTTTCTCTTCGTAAGAAGAACTTTCTGCGGCTGTTACCGAGCCTTTCGTCATCTGAACGAAGCTGGAGTATTAGACAGAAATGCACAACTTCTCCATCGAGAAGCAGAAAAACTATTTTAAAGCACTTTAAGGAATTATGCAAAAAAAATGAATGTGGAAAAATATTAAAAAAATATGTGCTTTGTTTGTGAAATAACCCTCAGAATTGCCATTTAACTTTTACAGATCGGCAAAAATCGCCTGCAATGTACAGGGTTATTACAAATGATTGAAGCGATTTCACAGCTCTACAATAACTTTATTATTTGAGATATTTTCACAATGCTTTGCACACACATACAAAAACTCAAAAAGTTTTTTTAGGCATTCACAAATGTTCGATATGTGCCCCTTTAGTGACTCGGCAGACATCAAGCCGATAATCAAGTTCCTCCCACACTCGGCGCAGCATGTCCCCATCAATGAGTTCGAAAGCATTGTTGATGCGAGCTCGCAGTTCTGGCACGTTTCTTGGTAGAGGAGGTTTGAACACTGAATCTTTCACATCAGTATGCGTGAAATTTGCCCGCACGCGTTCAACCGTTTCTTCGCTCACTGCAGGCCGACCCGTTGATTTCCCCTTACAGAGGCATCCAGAAGCTTTAAACTGCGCATACCATCGCCGAATGGAGTTAGCAGTTGGTGGATCTTTGTTGAACTTCGTCCTGAAGTGTCGTTGCACTGTTATGACTGACTGATGTGAGTGCATTTCAAGCACGGCGTACGCTTTCTCGGCTCCTGTCACCATTTTGTCTCACTGTGCTCTCGAGCGCTCTGGCGGCAGAAACCTGAAGTGCGGCTTCAGCCGAACAAAACTTTATGAGTTTTTCTACGTATCTGTAGTGTGTCGTGACCATATGTCAATGAATGGAGCTACAGTGAATTTATGAAATCGCTTCAATCATTTGTAATAGGCCTGTATTAACTGTAAGCTGGTCAATTTTTCCAGTAGACTTTAATCGGTAGAAGTTGGAAGGCTTCGCCGGCCGCGGTGGCCGAGCGGTTCTAGGCGCTTCAGTCCGGATCCGCGCGACTGGTACGGTCGCAGGTTCGAATCCTGCCTCGGGCATGGATGTGTGTGATGTCCTTAGATTAGTTAGGTTTAAGTAGTTCTAAGTCTAGGGGAGTGATGACCTCAGATGTTAAGTCCCATAGTGCTCAGAGCCATTTGAACCATTTTTTTGGAAGGCTTCGGTCAGTAGTCATTTGTTTCTTGTTGCAACCAACGTTAATTAGGAGACAGTACTGTATTGAGGTAGCCATTATTGTCTGTTGTGTTACTGTTTTGTACATCACTTTATTGCGAACTGAATCCTTTCCTTGTTTCTTGTGGTAATGTACATAGTATAAACTTTATTTGTCTAGATCGAGAGCTGATTATTTGTTAAAGACTCATTACTTGATTGTACAACACGTGACGTGCTACACTCTATAACGACACTTTACTATCCGAAATTGATTGCAGCACAATCGAAACCGGTCATATTTTGTAAGCTCGTGGTCTACACAAATAAAATTTATACAAAAAATTGAAATAGCTTTGCCACGCTCTTGTGAATGCCGAGCTTTATGGTTCAAATGGTTCAAATAGCTCTGAGCACTATGGGACTTAACATCTGTGGTCATCAGTCCCATAGAACTTAGAACTACTTAAACCTAACTAACCTAAGGACATCACAGACATCCATGCCCGAGGCAGGTTTCGAACTTGCGACCGTAGCAGTCGCTCCGTTCCGGACTGAGCGCCTGAACCGCTAGACCACCGCGGCCGGCGCCGAGCTTTATAAAAATGTGTACATAATTTTGGCAGTTAAGATCTTTATTAAACATGTCAGTAGGTAAGTCGATTTCAAAATCGATACCGAACAACATCTAAGCGATTTTTACCTCCTTACGTGACTTCATGAAGCACAGGTTGCACAGGTTAAGCATGGCGCCTGGAGTGCAGGAGACAACCTTAGCTTGTTCCTCCAGCGCCGCTTCTCGCTCCGTGGCGGTCTTAGTGGGGGCTGGACCTGCTTGCATTCCGACAACTTACAGGTAACACACTGTACAGGCATCCCGAGTGTGTCCAAGAATACAGCAGGTGACCTGTGTCTTATCGCCTCTATGGAACATTAATGAGATATTGAGCTATTTCCCTCTCATGTAAAGTAGAACAACATTTAAGATCGGATTTTGTAGCCGTTGACTGATAAACTTTGTTTGTTTCCAGAGCCTGAGCAGGGATTTCTATCACAAACCTGATAGGCAGAAACCGACAGCAAACAGCTTCAGAATGGAACAAGCACATATGACAGAGATGCTGTTGTCCAAAGATTTCTTCCTACAGAGTTGGCATGGGTAATTCCTTTTCGCTTAGCGAGGCAATCAAACTGAATTCGGAAATAATGTAATCATAACCAGTTTAGCAGGAAACATAAATACGGACACAAATACATGCCCGTGCTTCTGGGATATAATCGCTAGCGCTGTTGATTGTTTGGTTGACGAATTTGAGTTCGTTTCTTGGTGTTTAGCTTAGTTTATTCTGTGGTGGAAAGGTCTCGAGTAGGACCCTCTGATCCTTTGTCGGAGAAACAAAGAAGCTGTCTAACAAATTAGGTACCGAAATAGCACCATTTCCGAAGAAAAGCTCGAGCCTGTTGGATATGCGACTTCGACACGAAACTGGAAATAGTTCCTACCGATGATTGGTCATTGCTGCCAGCCTGTGAATCTAGAAGTAAATCGCCTGGGTCCTTCTCGCACATCGGCTTAGGGACACCACAGTTAGTTAGTTACGTGTGCCATTGATCGCCGGCCGAAGTGGCCGTGCGGTTAAAGGCGCTGCAGTCTGGAACCGCAAGACCGCTACGGTCGCAGATTCGAATCCTGCCTCGGGAATGGATGTTTGTGATGTCCTTAGGTTAGTTAGGTTTAACTAGTTCTAAGTTCTAGGGGACTAATGACCTCAGCAGTTGAGTCCCATAGTGCTCAGAGCCATTTGAACCATTTGTGCCATTGATCAATCTCATGATTCAAATGGCTCTGAGCACTATGCGACTTAACTTCTGAGGTCATCAGTCGCCTAGAACTTAGAACTAATTAAACCTAACTAACCTAAGGACATCACACACATCCATGCCCAAGGCAGGATTCGAACCTGCGACCGTAGCGGTCGCTCGGTTCCAGATTGTAGCGCCCAGAACCGCACGGCCACTCCGGCCGGCGATCTCATGGTGACCGTTAGGATGTTGAACGAGTCAAGTGCATAAGAAATGCACACATGACTCAACGTTGTTTTTCTTTTAACTTAAAATTTTTATTATCTACCCCATTCCCCTGAATGGCACAAAATGTATACATTATACCCTTATATTTATTTATCCCTATTCAAGAATTCAACTATGGTATAGAAGTAGTTCTCAATGGACCTACGATTTCAGTTTATTTTTGAAAGTATTACTGCTGTCTGTTAGACATTTTATTTCATCTGGTAATTTATCGAAAAGTTTTACCGCGGCATATTTTACCCCTTTCTGTGCCAAAGATAAGTTAAGTAGAGGTTAGTGTAAGTCTTTCTTTCTTCTGGTATTGTTATGATGAATGTCACTGTTGTGTTTAAACTGATCCATGTTGTTGAGAACAAATTTCATTACTGAGTAAATGTACTGTGAGACTATTGTAAGAATTTCTAACCTTTTAAACAGATGTCTACAAGATGTGCGACTGTGAGCCTGACACATCATTCTAACCACTCTCTTTTGTGCAGTGAATACTTCTTGACTAAGTGTTGAGTTACCCCAAAATATTACTTCGTATGACATCAGAGAGTGGAATATGATCTAAATAGAGGACGGGAATCTTACTCTGCTCTTTCAGAATGTGCTTCCAGTACTTTAACCACTGCTTTATCTAGTTCGGTTGGTCAAATGGCTCTAAGCACTATGGGACTTAACACCTGAGGTCACCAGTCCCCTAGACTTATAACTACTTAAACCAAACTAACCCAAGGACATCACACACATCCATGCCCAAGGCAGGATTCAAACCTGCGACCGTATTAGCAGCGCGGTTCCGGAGTGAAGCGCCTGGAACCGCTCGGCCACAGCGGCCGGCGACAACTCTGAATGTCCCTGTCTGAAATAGCGTGAACTAACTCCTCAAAAATACGCTGCAATGTAGCCA
Source organism: Schistocerca americana (assembly GCF_021461395.2). Classification (NCBI taxonomy): domain Eukaryota; kingdom Metazoa; phylum Arthropoda; class Insecta; order Orthoptera; family Acrididae; genus Schistocerca; species Schistocerca americana. Next base: position 917,786,346 of record NC_060119.1, on the reverse strand, counting down.
ACGCAAAACGTACGAATTTTTTCAATAAAAGCTTGATGTAATCTATTTGTATGTTACCTTGAGGTTCTCACAACCTGAGAATAACGTTTTCCATGTTGACGAGTCGATAATAAGGAGTGGTAGAGCGCTGTCACAAATAGTACGTTACCTGCCATCCGTTGAATTTACAATTCCAGAACCTACGGATAACAAAGGCATCGATGATGATGATGATGATGACGTTGCTGAAGGAAATGAGCTACTAAATACCTAGGAATTACAATTACGATCACCTTAAATTGAAGCGATCATACTGATAATATTGTGGCGAAGACAAAAGAAAGACTGCATTTATGGCAGAAGAGAAGATCCAATAAGTTTACTGAAGAGACTGCCTGCACTACGCTTTATCGTCCTCTGCTGGAGTATTGCTGTGCAGTATTGTATCCTGCAAGTGTCAATATATCTGAATGTCCGTACACGGAATGCGTAGGGGCCTGAAGGTAGCCTTATTGAGATGCCGAAACTGGTTGTGTAAATAAAATAACTACTCAAAACATATGGCTGTTTGGCAATTTTCCTTGGTAAATACTTGGCCGGTCGCTGTGCCGACTCGATAATGGATCAACAGAGACTAAAAGATTTACGTATTCCTTTTCCCGTGCGCTGTCATAGAGTGGAAACGTAGAGGAATAGTGTGAAAAAGGTTCGATGAACCCGCTACCAGGTCCTTAAGCCTGAATTGAAGAGTAATCATGGAGATATAGATGTAGATGTGGAGCTACCGAAGTGCAGCCTTACACATATCTTGCGGCATTGATATGAATTTCAGTACAGAGACGACATAAATTTTAAAGTATGTCTGTTGTTTCCATCTGCATGACTGTACTGGATCAGCGATATATTAGAATAACATTTTCTTCGTTTACTTCTTTCAGCAGTTCATTAAAAACACAGAGCAAACTTTTTACAGAGAGATATTCAGTTGAAGAAAAGTTCACGCATTTGACGGACGCCGGTTTACTGGTGTTGTGTCATGCATCGCTTGCTGGCAGCGTTAAATGGTACGCTGATCCGTGATGTTTCCACCACTTTTGACGAAGAGAGTATTTGTCTTCTAGGCAGCGCGCAACAACAGCACAAAATTCCCCATAGTCAATGTATTTTTCATCCTTAATGTCTTGTCAGATCGTACAAAATACAGTACGCAACAGAATTAAAGTATCACATTTCCGAAACCCAGTAATTCACCCTCATTGCGACGCTCTCGTTAAGTTTGAAATTTGCCTCAAAGGTGCGTGCAACCTTAGTCTGTAACGGTGCAGAAGCGTGGCGCCACGCGATCCCACCTCCTCGCTAGACGACGCTTCGAACAGCAAGGTGACGACAAATGTAATAAAAAGGTCACAAACTCAGAAGTTCGTGTGGCGTTTAAGGTGGGTTAATGATGTCAAACTGGCACCAAATTTCATCAAAATTCTACCCAGACGTTTCAACACGTTGGGATAGTCGTCGTACTCCCTCTCACCCACCTTCTTTTGGTGCCTTTGCAATGGAGGTTAGAACCGAGACGCCCAACGATGAAATCACACAGTTTTCTCATGAGTGGCCGAGGAAAACATTCCAGTAACACTACCGCTGAAATTCGGCACTATAGGTCTCAGGGGGTGGCATAAAGGACCTCAATGAAGGCACCCCTTTCCATGTAGCGTCGATTCCCACACATTTCGTGGTCGACAACTACAGTTCGCAGTGCAGTGAACAATATTACGACGTTCTTAACAACGTTTCACACTGCTGTCACCCCCTTGGCGATTCAGCCCTTCTCTGGGGACGCTGCAGAGGTGCAACCCTACTGAATGCAATCTGACCACTCTGGAGTACGGTACAACCACAATTTTGCTCTGGTGTACAGGTTGTAACCACTAGGGAGATTCAAAACCAATCGTCGAAATTTGAATTTGATCCAAAGCAGCAAAAGGAGCTTATAATTTCTCAGGGCTCCTGTTCTTTGTCCTCCTGTTGCCTGATCATGGAGGGATGGGACACTGACATATACGTGCTCTACGAACCCTCAGTTTGGCAAAACCCTAGGTGGCACCCACACACCTTTATTGAGAATTTTAAAAACGTACCTGTGGAGACAGAATCCCTGATGAGAGTCCCAGGCGCCTGAGGGCAGGCTACACTGCAGCACCTGCCCCTGATAGTGGGCCACCTGGAATCGGAGAACAGCAAAGTGGTTGCCGGTCTGCAAACACTTATGACTTCGTCACGGATTCTGTCTCTGCAGGTACATATTTAGAATGCTCAGTAAAGTTGGATGGATGCGGAACTTAAGGGTCTTAGAGGAGTCCTCTGCCGTGTTTTTTCTCTTTTTTTTCACGAATATGTCTATGCGCTGCATCGGCCCCACCCACCCCACCACCCTGCTCGGGCCAATGTGTACACAAAATTGTAGTGCTGAAAAATCTTAAGCACCCTTTGCTGATTCGGATCATGTTCACAATTCCACTCAGTGGTTTCTAACATTCTGCGTGGTGTCTGTTGTTCTATATCGTGTTTCCCTACCACTTTCGCGCAACGACGCTCTGAGCGTGTTTTTTAGGGAATTGACTAGTTTGAACCTGGGACCTGTTGCCGGTAAGGAGACGTCAGACCACACATGACATGTAGAGTTCAGAAGACTTCAGTGAGACTAGCGATGATATAACCAAATACTTAATGACTTCAGCGTCAGCTCCACTGCACTCCCTGTAAAAGAATCTTAATACTAACTAAATTTAGTGGAAGGGGTTCAAGGCTTTCCTAGTTTTAGTTAGCTGGTAAAATAACGTCGAAAAAGCAGTTAAGTTTACCATTGGAAATTTTATTCTACTCACAAAACATTGTTTATAAATTGCACTATTGATAAAAAGGAAATGTTTTAATATAGGATGACAAAAACCAACTGCGTTCAACAAAAATGTGAACGAATATTCCCTGAGTGGGTTTCCAAGTTCTACAATGGATCGAAGGATGACCTATGCCATATCACATCTATAATCTAGGTTTAAATCAAGTTTCACGAAAGAGAAAACTATGAAAATAGTCTACAGTGACCCTCAATTATCTTTAATTACTTATCTAACTTGTCGTAAATTACAGTGGCTGATGTGGCTTCTCAATAACTATATAACAGAAAAATCATCGCGTTTCAGATTTTTACTTCAAGTGGCAAATGTGAACACCATGAGCTTTAATTGACGATCGACACTAGTATTACGCAAAAAGGGGGTGTAACAGATGAGACTTCTGCAGTTCTGAGTGAAGCCTTATGCGCTGAAAAATGCGGCATCGCGTGCGTTCATTACCTTGTCGGTGTTTAGGCAGCGTCAGGGCGGCGCAGCTCCTCACATCTCGCCGTCTCAGAAGCAACTCTCTCCTAACTTCTCCTTACTACAATTTACCGAAGTTGGTTTAAAAAAACTATCTGGCTGTGTTTTCATCTGACCAATCAGGGTCTCAATGTTAACCTTAAGCTCCGCCTACAAAAATTCTGTCTATCCAATGAGAAACGTAATACTTTTCGTGGTGGGGCAATGTTTTTAAGGTTTGCAACGTAACAGAGACGCGAAAAAGTCTCACGCTAAAACTTGCAGCTGGTGTGGTCCTTTTAGTGTTATCGTAAGATCTATACTGTTCTTCTGGAGGGCTCTATCATTTAACATGGGCTGGGGGTGGTCCTGACGTAACAGAGACGCGAAAAAGTCTCACGCTAAAACTTGCGGCTGGGGTGGCCCTTTTAGTGTTATCGTAAGATCTATACTGTTCTTCTGGAGGGGTCTAGCTTTTAACATGGGCTGGGGGGGGGGGGGAGGGGTGGTCCTAGCGGTTAGCTGGAGACGTGGGTGTCCGTCCCTTATTGTAGGGCCTTCCAGCTTAACAGGGTTCTGCTCTCGGCTTCTGTTCTCGTTTCTCCCCTCGGAACTGCGTCTATCTCACGGTGGGAAGATATGACATGCATTTAGGCATCCGTGTGTTAGTCTGTGGTATTCTATTTGCTCACTCGTTACTAGTATTACTTTGGTTAATTTAATGTCACGATTTATTCGGAGCTATGTGACACACTACTGGATTTGCTTATCATGTCAGGGTTTTCATGGAAGGTGTTGGATTTGCCTGACACCTTACATATCACCACCCTTCGAACTTAATTTTTGCACTGAAGTTAGGCAATGATGAATCGTTGTCTAAGTCAGTCAAAAATTATTCCGTTATCTAAATTTTGTTGCCTACTGTTCAGCCACGTTATTCTGTTCTTTGCTAGTTTGTATTACAAATTTATATTTTTGTATTCTTCCACATTATTATCAAAAATATGTTTATATTGACAAGGGAAGAATATTTTTATTCTATTATAATTATTATTTTTTAATTATTTTCTTTCTTTATTTAATTGTGAAGTTTGTTTTTTAAGAAGTTTGCTATAGAAAGTGAGGAGTCTTTCACATCGATTTTCTTAGAAATATTGTTTTTATAAATGTACTAATTAAGTAAAATCTATTCCTAACACATTTTCTAAATATCATGTACAAGTAAAATGTTTTTGTTTCTAGACACTCATTTCAACATTGTTACACTAACAAATAAGAATTATTTCCAAGAATTGCTTTGACAAAGAAATATACATACACAAGTATTGAGATATTATCCTAACAAATGGTACAAAAGTTAAAAAAAAGGGAAAACATCCAACAAGATAATTTTTTATTCTTTGTGTTTTTAAGGAGAAAATAAGTAAAATATAGTTATTCTCTTATTTTTATGAGGAGAAAATAAGTGGCATATAGTTTTAGTGTTTATTATGCCTTACTTTTGTTCTTTATATACTGTCCATTTCAGAACTAACAACTTATTTTTATCGATAGTCTATTTTTTATTTAAGTCCATAGTCAATGACTGTTATTTTGTAGTTTATTAGCTGTCTGGTGTGCTTAACTTATTTTGTTTTTCACATGTTTCTTTTGCACAATTCCTACATCACATAATTTGATTTCACACATTCACACAATCCTATGAATGTTTAAGCATAAGGTTGGCGAATGTTTTTGCACAAAGGTGATGGACTTGAGCGAGATGGATGTGGCCAAGTATTTGATGTAGAGCTTCGTTCGTCGTTCCTTGTTGGCTTTGCAAGTGTGTGTTGCTGGTGTGGAGGTCCCATAATGGAATGGAGCTGTGAGTGCAGAATCTCGTGGTTTACTGGCTTTGTATGCATGAAAGTCGTCGTTATGTGTCGCTGAAAGCGGTCGTTTTTCGTTGTAATACTTCGCAGACGACTAGTTCATAATGGGATAGGGATTTGGGAAGGTATGTCGTCTATTCTTCACCCATCTTCTTTCTTGGTCTCAATCTTGCGAATCTTCAACTTCTGTTCTTCCTGCTTTTTCTCTGCTTCTTACTTGCTTCTTGGTTCTTCTCTGGGCACTCGTTACTCGTATTACTTTGGTTAATTTAATGTCACGATTTATTCGGAGCTATGTGACATACTACTGGATTTGCTTATCATGTCAGGGTTTTCATGGAAGGTGTTGGATTTGCCTGGCACCTTACAGTTTCTGAACGGTCCCTCATTGTTCTAATCTGTAAAGAAGGGCAAAAAGTGTGGTAGTACTACACTCAAAAGGATCAGATTACAATGAATAGGGTTGCAGCTCGATGGTGTCCTCCGAGAAGGGTTGAACGGCCCAGGGGGCGTCAGGAATTCCGAACGTTATTGAAGTCCTCCTATTGTTCATTGCACTGCGAACAGTCGTTTTGGACCGTGTGGGAATCAACTTGCCCATGGAAAGGGGTGATTTCATTGAGGTCCTTTACGCCAGCCCTAAGGCCTTTACGTGCCGATTCTGAGATGCGGTATGTCTGGAATGTTTTCCTCGGTCACTCGTAACAAAATCGTGTGCTTTCACGCGATTGTAACCTCCATCGTAGAGGCGTCAAAAGATGGGCTGAAATGCAGGTAGGAGGAGATGTGACGACCGCTCCATCGTGTGACACGTCGACGGTGTACCGGGCACAATTGTGATATTTGGTGCCAATGTGAAATTATTCACCCACCTTAAAAGTCACGTGAACTTCTGCGCAGTGACCTTTTTTTTCGCATGTGCTGACACCTTGCTGTTTCAAGCGTCTTCGAGCCCGAAGGTGACGTCGCAGAAAGCCACGCTTTTGGACCACAACAGAGGAAGGTTGTACTCTCCTTTCAGGAAATTTCAAACTGAGTGCAAGCGTCACAATGAATGGGAATTATGTAGTTTCCAAAAAGGTACTTTAATTCTGCTGTGCGGTGCAGTTATATCACTAACGTACTTTGTCTCAAGCAGATCTAACATTCTACAGCAAAAATTACCGTAGTCCTATTTTTATTGGAACGACTGCTGTACTTTTTTAAGGATATGTTATGTAAGCGATTTTCGGTAGACAAACAACTTTGTCTCAACTATTTTCTCGTCCCATTCAACGAAAGATCTTGCAGACGGCAGACTTAGGTGGGACTCCTGTATATAAAAAAAATCAGTGAGAACGGAAGAGATTTGCAAAATTAATGCATCACTGCCCCTTAGTTTTGCTCCAGGCGCAGCTGTACTTGAGCCCTGTGACACAAATTGAAATTATCTTTATTAAGGCCTTTTTTATGTGATTACAGCCCTTATTTTCTAGATCATCGGATATGAACCACGCATCAGAAGGTAATAGCAATTGTTAGAGAAGTCACTTTTCATTCTTGCCAGGTCTCTGGACATTTATAGTCAACAACTGGAGCTTTTGCTGTTTTCACTTTAAAGTTATCCAAGATCACTTCTTCCAAAACAGCCTTGATATGACATACAAAACGTTCCCCATTTCGAAGTCTAGTTGGAATCCTCATATACAATTATGTCATCCAGAAGAAGGGTCTTGAAAGCTGCTCATCGATGTCGAACGAGCGGCGTATCAAACTGTATGCAGCACAGCAATCACGCCTCCAAATTTAACATAGTCCACAGGCTGCTTCGTTCTAATTAAATAAACTCTGAGCTTTTGAAACGAATCTCAGTAGTAATATATTGGCAGTGTAATCCCACTTCAAATAGTCACGTCCAGTGAGCATTAAAGACATGGAACTATCATCAGTTACTTGAGTTGCGCTTACTACCTTCTTTGTCCTTTTAAATCGTTGCAACCAATCGAATTTAATAAATAACATTGTAGTGTTGCATAATTCTAAAATATTCTTTACTGTGTAAGTAAGATTACATAACTTGTAGCGTGTGATTAAAAGAAAAGGAATTACGTAACATTCAGTACCCTAGAAATCAGTTTGAAAAGTTAGACACTGATACTGAACGTAATGCTAAAAGAAAATCGACACAGTGTTCGAAGTGTCTGCTTTCAGCACTGCAGCGCGCCTGATGCCAACTATCACTGACTAACGCAATCGCTCAAAACATGCCGGATTAGGACGAATAGCTTCACACGCTGGTTGTATCCTACCAAGTTCTCGTCAGGTCCCATAAATCACACTCTTCTAAAGTCTCCGGAGAAAATAAGGTCTCGGTGTCCTCTAGGGTCGCTGGAAGAGGTTTCGGGGCACGGGTGCCTACTAGCCGTTTATTCCTTCAATCATAACGTTTCGAAGTTTTCAACATCGTTTTGTGATAACCAACGTATTGTGAAGATCATTGCGCCACGAATTTGCAAGTCACAATTTCCGCAAGATCTCTTTTCCGTTTCTTTTTGTGGCGTTCGTTCTCTTACCGAGTGAAATGCGGGAAGAAGGACTAATTGTGAGGCACTAGATGAGTGTTCTGAGACAGCGATTCCCATGCCCAGCTTTGCTATCTGATTTGGTTTTCTTATAATTTCTGTTTTTTTATAATTCCCAGTTTTATTACAATCTCAGAAGAGACAAGGCCACATACAGCTTCTCCCTCCATGCACAAATTTTGTACTGTTCCGTCACAAACAAAGTCTTCCTTTGCGTGACGCCAAGTAATCACAAAAGAAGAATATTATTCACTCACAAACATGTAAATATAGTGAGTACGTAATCTATTCTCGGTAACATCAGATGCCGAGAAAAAAGACAGTATAAAATGTATGATGATGCAGATGTGACTATAATGAAAAATCAGTTCGGATGACTTGACGAACTGCTTATCATCACCGCTTTCCTCACGTCTACTATATTATGATTTAACACATGGTCTGGACAGTTTCATAGTTACAAGTCAGAATACAGTTAACATAAATATTCACCAATAGTTATCTTTGTGTTAGTTGTGGAAAGACAACAACTTTGGCGACTAACAAGGGGAGGCCACCAATTGTGAAATTCAGATTCGATTCATACTGCACATAATAAAAGCTCATGGCCAGAGGTAATGTGGCAAAGCACCAAGATGCACTTCTCAGCCGTTGTCGAGAAAATCGACCGTTAAAAGAAACCGCTGCGGTGAAATACTCTCTACGATTAATAACTTTCCACAGCTTCGTGGCGCAGCGGTAAGCACTACGGTTCGTAATCCGAAGGTCGCTGGATCGAATTTCGCGCCATGCAACCTTTTTTTTTTTTAGTATTTGTTTTTTGTAGTTCAAATGTGTGTATATATATACACACACACACACACACAGATATATATATATATATATATATATATATATATATATATATATATATATATATATATAATTCCCGGCAATCTGTTGCAACAATTACGCATATAATAAGTTGTTGAAAGTCGTTTGTCGTGGAAAAACTGGCGACTTCGAACATCGTTATGTTTTCCGCAAACAAAGTTGTATTTCATAAATGTTATTAATTGTCCTCATAATGTTAACCACGTATAGTTAACGGAAGACGTAGAAACGATATTCCGAAACGAATACGTATAGCGTAAGTCAAACGTTCGAATTAGAATAGAGACCCCACGAACACAAATTTGCTGTGGCAGATATGAAATATAAACTCCGTTACTTGCTTGTTACACTTGAAGGACAGATGTTGAATGGGCCGAAACGAGCCGCCGCATAACAGCGTAGTTGCCTGCTAACTTCGAAAGAAGGTAGATGCGGTCCCTAGCGCAAGTTATAACATCGTCGAAAATCGGTGCGGACGTGAGAGCTTTGGTACACCCTGTTAAACAAACGGAAAAATGGAGGCGGTACAATTGGAGAGCGATCCGCCTTCACCAACATTCATAAGCAATTCATTAATAATTTATATATATATATATATATATATATATATATATATATATATATATATATATATATTTGAATTACAAAAAACTAATAACAAAATAAAATTGCATGGCGCGAAATTCGATCCGGCGACCTTCGGATTACGAACCCGAGCGCTTACCGCTGCGCTACGACGCTGTAGAAAATTGTTAATCGTAGAGAGTATTTCACCGCAGCGGTTTCTTTTAACTGTCGATTTTCTCGACAACGGCTGAGAAGTGCATCTTGGTGCTTTGCCACATTACCTCTGGCCATGAGCTTTTATTATGTGCAGTATGAATCGAATCTGAATTTCACAATTGGTGACCTCCCCTTGTAAGACTGATTTACGGAGCATGAGCTTTTTACAAACATCGTGTCGTATTTCAGAATAGGATAAATCGTATTTGTTTTACCACATATAAGGGACACCATATTAAATCGAGATAGATGACCGTCGGTTTGCTTCTGAAATACTTTTCCGTGATGTTACTGACTCTCTTGTCAATCAGTGGTACAAATGTACTCGCAGTTATGAAGACTACTTTTAAAATAATAAACAGTTTACTTACTTTTTCCGTATTCTCGTTTTGTGTTAATCAACACAAAAATTTGGAAATATGGGTAAAGTGATGTAATCCTAACACTCTTAATTTTAGACGCCGTTTAATACAATGACATTATGATTCTGAATAAACACAAGGCACAATTAATTCCTCTGTCACTATGTACGCGACTTAATCCAACAGTGATAGTGAGAAAATTTGAGTTATTTCTTTTGCAAAATGGATGAGTATTTCACTTTTATGACTAGATATTTGACTGAAGGTGATACCAGATTACAAGTAGTAACGGCATTTGTGTTCTTTCAATTACCAGAGCACGAAACGAGATTTAAATTTACTAAAAATTGTAGAAAGTAGTGCAATAGACAGTAATAGGGTTCGAAGTAAGATAAAGTGAAACTTCTACCAAGTCTTTGTAATCGTAAATCGGTGCTCAGTGGTGCCACACCTTTCTACAACAGTTGCTGCATTTTTTTTTTAAATGAAGGAAGTAAAACAAAAACACTCACAGCCACACAGTATGCAACACCCATGGACACGTAATGAATTTTTTTAATTTAAAATTAATGCTAACATTGGTCTAGCATGAAAACAATGACGACTTTTGCCAATTATGGTTATTTTGAAATTACGTAGCTTGTAAAAATTACAGTTCCCATCTGCTACGAAGGTAGTAGAGATAAATAAATGTTTATAATTTGATCTAACTTAAAAATCTAAAATGTGAGTTACAGGAGGACCAAAACACAGTAAAACTTCTCATATACTTTTGTCATGTAACTACAAATAAAATAAAATCGTAGTGAATGAATAATTGCTTATTTAAATATTCATATAATCGAAACCATTCGGATATTTGGTATGTTTAAAATGGCTTTCTTGTTAAGGTTTATTTGGGTTTCTGCACAGTGTACTGTTCAAACTAAAGTTATTAACGGGCTTAAAAGTAATAATGAACAATAAACAAAATCTTAGTACTACTGTGCTGAAAGTGCACTGTTCCCTTAGAAGCCTGTTATTTTAATTAAGGCTATTTTTCAGAATTAAAGATGTTGACGAGTTAAGTCATTGTGCCTACAGTTTCTCTGGTAATAATTTGTGTACTATTTGGCACCATTTCTTTTTCATTCTTTTTCAGAAGGTAGTTCAGTGTAAGTTCCAAATATATTGTAAAATTATACGATGTTAAAATTGTTAATATGGTTACTCTCAAAAGTTATGTCGCCGACAGAAAAGCTAACACAGTGATCTTTTACACGAATTCGAGCCGTGTTGATTAATAATGAGTCTGTACCTATGACAGGTTTTCGTGAATAAAGTTCTGTAGATCGCTTGACGTATATTTTTTATTCATGACGATGTTTCAGCTAGTGCCATTAAAGGAAAATAAAAATGAGAATTATTGACTAGCCTATGCATTACCCGGAGAGAAAGATGAAAAAATTAAATAAAAAACCCCCATCAAAACTTAGAACTTGTAAAACAAAGTTCAGTTTCAATTGCAATAAAACCTGTGTCTTAGAGGTAAGATGTGCCACAAGATGGAGCAGCCTTTCCAAAATGCAGATTACTAATGTAGTAATAAATTGTTTTACTCTCTGTAATGTGTCTTACAAGTACATACAAATTAGTACTTATTTTGGTCAGATTTCAGCACTAAGATTACATTTTTAATTCATCACAAACAAGTAATTATAAAAACAGAAACACTTTTCATAATCACACCAGCACTAAAGTCTTACAGAGCTGATATATATGACTGTGAAGTAAATATAATGAAAACGTGTTGTTATATATACGTTAAGACCGCAATGTATGATTGTGAAAATGTACGCATTTGACTCAAATTAAGTTTAGGGCATTTGTGATTTTCAAGACTATCGTTTTATGTAAGTGACCTAAAAAATTACAGCAACCTATTACCCAAGAACGCCATATCTCGGTTACCATTTGTAACTCTCTACACTTTTTGAGCTGAGTTACAGTTGCCGCTTCGCTGAAGCGTAAGTTGTATTGCAACTTGCAGAACTTTGGTTTGCAGGTCCTTAGGTCTTGATTGTGGCTTTTCAACTTTTTTATCGAACTGAAGATCACAATATAACAATTATTATATCTTTTGTTGCCTGGAAATGTAAATTGACACCTGTCACTTTTATGTTCCTTTTACCTTAGGTACAGGTCCTATGAAGGTAATAGCCGAAACATTGTTATAAATAAATACATATATTGAACGATGTAAACGGCTTTATTCGCAAGAATCGATTTATCATAAAGCTGTCAAACAATTCTCCGAACTTTAATGAGCTCCTCCTCCACAGTGGATGTTTGTTAGCAATTTAGATGATAATATGAAATAGAAATCGACGGGGATCTGATAATCCATATGTTTCTCGGCGTGATGAAGGATTCACAATACAGCTAGACGCACAACTGTCGTAATTTTAGTTTACTGGGAAATTGAATTTCTCTTCTCCTTGATAACTGTTGTCCTACTAAGTGCAGCCACTGACATCTTCTTTCTTCTAACATTCCGGGTAAGCCAATATTGCTTTCCAGAATTTAAGGAATACTTATTTACTTAATGCTTATTGAATCTGACCAGATTAGGGACTTCTACATCATATATTACACACCATTCACAACACCAAAAATAATAGGCAGTAATAATAATAATAATAATAATAATAACAAATAGTGTTGAGAATGACATAGATAATATTTCAGCACGTTCGAAAGGAAAAGGGATAGTAAAAGAGGAGAATATTGAAATGACAGTGACAATGGCCATTACGAAAGACTAGAATTAAATAGAGAACTCTGCACACAAGGAGGAGGTAAAAGTGGTGGGGAGGAGGCGAGATGAGGCAAGAGAGCTTCAGACAATTGTATGGAAGAGACAGCTATTGTTATAGAAGGTGGACAATTAACTGTCTTTTGAAGTATGAAATAAATTTAATTTCTCAGGTATTTTGAGGGAAGTTGTTCAAAAGTCGGGTTCGAGACACAAAATTATTTTGAGAACACGACCGTGTTATGTAGAGGTACAGCGATGACTTGACTTTGTTGAAAACGAGTATTTCTGCTGTGCTGTTCAAACTATAGTGTAAGAGTTTAGGATAAATAAGATGGACTGCAATGATTAGAAGATGATAGAACAGACACAGGGTATAGTAGTCTTTACGCTTGTCGGTGCGTTCCTAGGCAGGAGTGATATGGTTGAAATAGCGTACTTCACAAATGTATAGCACACAAGCATTCATCTCCAGTTCGAGGAGACATGAACTGTGCATAGGTTATTTGGACTTACTCTTAGGTATAAATGCAGGTGAATTCGCAATGGGGAAGAATAATCGACACAACATTAACATACAATGAAAAAGGCAATGGGCCAAATACTGATCCTTGTGGGATCCCTGACACTACAGTCTTCCATTGTGACCTTTTAGTTCTGATCATTACACACAGTTGGCAGGATGCAACAAGATAAGAGTGGAATCACTGTACCGCACTTGAAAAAAAAAAAAAAAAAAAAAAGACTTGTGAGTTTCGCAAGTAGAATGTCAAAATCGAGAGGGTCGAAAGCTTTGCTGAAATAGAAAAAGTGTATTATAGTCCCATCTTCTTTGTCCGTAGCTTGTTTCAGATCGTCAGACACATTTATGAGAGTGTTGTCATGCTGAGATTTAGCGGGCAACCGGACTTGTGTTTACCTAAATGGTTACTCGATGTTAGGTAATTAGTAAGCTGTTAGTGAACTCTTTACTCCAAAGCCTTAGATAATGCCGATAGAATGCAAATGGGTCTATAGTTGGAGGATTATTTGGCAGATACCTTCTTGGATAATGGTTTTACGAGTGGCTGCTTCGAGGATGTTGGGATGATGCCGGAATTCAAAGAATGGTTAAAAACAATAAACATTTATTTATCTCTACCTTGGTAGCAAATGAGAACCGTAATTTTTACAGGCTACATAATTTCAAAATAACCATAGTTGGCAAAAGTAATCATTGTTTTCGTGTGCATGGGTTTTGCATCCTGTGTGGCTGTGAGTGTTTTTGTTTTACTTCCTTTCGTTTTTTTTTAAAAAAAAAAAAAAGCAGCAACTGTCGTAGAAAACTCTGAGGCCACTGAGCACCGATTTACGATTACAAAGACTTGGTAGAAGTTTCACTTTATCTTACTTAGAATTCTATTACTATCTATTTGGGCAGTAATAGATCGACGAGGAAATTGATAATTTGCACTGTAACAGCAGCTGCCTAACGAATTATTATGATTGATTTCCTAACTATTAAGGCTAACCGGCTACTAGATCGCTAGCTCTCAAAAAAATTGTGATATGCCACACGCTACGACGGTCATAGTTTCGGCATTCCGTGGTGTCGTACATGTGAGTTGTTCGTCAACACTCCCTAAGTAAATACCGCTCTCCATCCATCTCTGAACTAGAACTCTGCGTAATAAAGGCGTAGACGCCAACGAGCCGCTAAACTCTAACCTTCCCTTCGTAGGCTTCTCCACATCTCGTGCTTGTCACGTAACGCTCCCTGCTGCTCAACTCGGATAACGGCATCTGTTCCGGCAGCGCGTGCTGCAAGTCGGAGGCGTCAGCACAACAAAACACGGCGCGTGCCGGCAGGAGGCCTTCGCGCCTCGGTGCGGTGGGCGCGCCGTAACGGTGCGGTGACGTCACGGCCTTGCGTCGTCCTTGCGGCCGCCGACACCGCCAGCGCCGGAGCCAGGAAGCGGCCGGAATGCGGGCAGCCGGCGAGCAATCGACCGCCGCATCGATCACTCGAACCGGCGCGCGCTAATACTCCGCCGAGCGGCCGCTGACGTAACCGTGCCCTGCTACAAACGTGACTGGGAACCGGCTCCTCTTAAGCAACGCGCTGTCAGTACCCCACAAGCGTCTCGCGAAAGAGCTGCGACTGCCGGCGGTCACGCTCCGCGCTGTCAGTGGAGACCATCGGCATCTTGAATGCTTCCCAGCGCCAGACTTACATGCGTAGCACAGGGGCCATTCCTTCTCCCGTTCTGCCATCGCAACCGGTTCTGTCCCCTAGCTTTCTGCATATATCCTCTCCCAACAAAACCAAGTATGACGACGAAGCCTTCGCCAAGCATTTAATGAAAAAAAGAAATGGTTACTACTGTATTTACTGTGCCAAGCTCAAATAAAATATTGGACATTTGGCAAACTCGTCCCAAAACGCCAGTATGTCAATTACCTTTCTTGATGACTACGAAGACAACAGTCCAACATACGAAATTTTATTCATGTTTGATGAGACAAGTGAATCTAGAACTATTGTTACAAATCCAGAATGTTGCTCCCTGTATTCTACGCTTCCATTATCCTAATAAATAGCAATACACTATCATGTATTGTGAGTTTCTTCCCTTCTTACGTTTTTGATCTACATTTAATTTATTTTATCGGTTAATGATTACATTTATTTTACAGTCAACTAATTATTAACGGCTCTTCTGGTATATATGATTGAATGAGTAACATCATACAATTCGAAGAAATTTTTACACTACTTATGTATCTCTGGACTATTCTTAAGAATTATTGTTGACAACAACATACGTCTAAGGATTTTTGCAATGAGCATTAATTCCAAAAACAAGACATTTATGTATGCACTCTGCAAGTCAGCTAAAGTGTGTGTTCCGTAGGTCCATGTAGTAAAATTGTTCCCATTTGGTTTACGACAGAGCATGAGAAGAAAAACTGCCTAGATGCCTAACAGCAAGATGTTACGATTGAAATTTTGTCCTCACACTTTCTATGGGAATGTTCGCTGTGGAGCTGAAAACTACTCATAGACCTTGCTTCAAAAATCAGATATTAAGACTTGCAAACAATGGTTTCGTGAAATAATAGGCGTCATTCTTACCATTCTGTATATTTCAGTCACCATATGAATTCTGTGAATCAAATAAACCAAATAAAATCAAAACATTCGAGTAGCAACCCAGACGAGTTATAAAAGCGGTTCGTATGCAATTTCTTTATTGCACAAACTGCTGTGTGTTGGAATTGAATCTTCAAATGTTACTCTTGGACATCTGTGCGGTACGACTGACTTCAGTTATGACTGATTAGTCATGGCCAAGACCTATCTGAAGTGCTTAAGTTTGTATTCTTCTATTAGGAGATCGATTTGCCAAAGCCTGATCAAGACGAGATAGGCATGGCTATTGTAGAATTCTTCTCGAAAACTGACGGGGTGTTGCATCATCTGCGAACAGACCCTTGAAGCAACTAAGTAATTATTGTGTAATATGACTGATTATTTGTGAGTATTATGTGTAGAAAATATCGTGTTATGTTCTGCCTCTCAACAACTCTCTTCTGCAGCCCTAAAACTGGAGGCTTCGGAGCGATCCTGACTCAATATTTTTTGCCGAAAGTTAAGAGAAACGGCAATCACCTACTTATCTGCGTCCCTGGCTTCAATAATACCATGTGTTAAAGGGTATGGAGACCGTTTATTGATAGAAAATTTGAAAAGACACTGCTTGTCAAACAAATGTACTTTTTTTACGAAAATACTGTAATTATATGTGATCTAGAAAAGCTGACACGGATCTTAATTACCGAACTCACGAAGAAAGGTGCTTTATAAGGACAGTAAATGTAGACAAAAACGTGAAGAACTGATTTTCAATGAGAATTACATGTAATTAACGAAGCTTCTGCTGCTGACTGTGCTCATGGGAGTACATATATAATAGGTATTTAAGCAAAATTTTGTGCTCTATTTCTGAACAAATAGAAGTGGTGTTATAACACATATCACAGTAATATGTAGACAGCTGAAAAGGCTACAGATATCTGCGCCACTTCAGTGGTGACTAATATCTGGGCTGTGCGGAAGAATCAACCGTTAGTGCAAGCATGCGTCACTAGAGGCAGCACGTATCGGAAAGCGGCAGAACCTAAACAAGCTGCACTCGGTTCAACTGCAGCTGTGCCTTTGTTTAGTAGAAGATTAGCATTTAACTATCTGCAGACGTCGAGGTTATTACAGACGGAGCCGAGGGAAATCGGCTGTGTCCTCAAAAGAACTGTCGTTACATTTGCCTCGAGCGAACTAAGGAAACCACGGAACCGCTAAATCTGCGAACGCCGCACGAGAGTTTGAACTGTTGTCCTCCCGACTGCGACTCTAGTGTGCTAACCACACTTTCATATTGAAATAAACAGAAACACTGACATATCAGAAATTACGAGAACTGACGATAGCAAGTGCAAGAGGTGATGTCACAAAAAATGTGATAAAACGTGATAGTGCATCAAATAAATGAGAAGTACATACCAGCAATCGAAAATCGATTTTTGAAATAATTGGTAACATGTATGAATGCAACTTACATTCGCAGTTTCGTATACTCTATTACTTGATGCATACTGTAACAACATTATAAATAATCAAAGCTGATGTCAAATGTAGCCATGATTAAGTCATTAATAAAACAAACAATTAGTGTAGCATGATTGTTAATATAATTAAAGCCAGTAGCGGATATAACATCCAGATTGCTTCAGTTATGGATTTAAAGTGAACCAATAATTATCTATGAAACTGAAATTACCGTCCACTTTACCATACATCAGCCGAAAACCTGATCCTCATTTTATCCTAGATATTTGGGGCTGACAAACCTAATGAAGGTAAAGCCGTAACACATTAATATAGACGTAATAATAGTTACAAATATGGGGGGGGGGTGTTCAAATGGATTTCTTTTGAGGGTGTTGCTGCTGCATATGTGCAACGTAGCACGACTCCGATGCGGATATACAAGCACCGACGTATAGACAAGGTATTGGTGTGTCATTCGTGTCTTTTCGACGTGCGTTCGGTAAATGCCGAAACGAGAACTATGGTGAGGTTATTACCAAATGCGTTCTAACGGGACCAACTGCTCTTGTTCTTTCCTTGACAAGACAAACAGCGGAAGAATGAGGAAAGTGTACGAGGCAGCATGTCTGTCGAAAACCACCGTTGACGAATGGTGCACCAAGTTCCGTGCTGATCGCTATTCGACGCAAGACACCGGTCGATCAGGGAGGCAAGCCTCATCCATTACGGACGATGCCGCTCAAGCACCCGACCTATAGTCCTGATGCGATTACACGCCCTTAAAACAAGCCCTTGAAGGATAGACGAGTCCTGTCGAACGAGGATGTGAAACTGGCCGACCTTCGTCCGGCAGCAGGACATGGCGTTCTACCAAATTGACATCTTCGACTTGGTGCTTCTGTGGGGTGATTACATCAATACCCACAACGATATTCCCTGATTGGCATACCGATTCTGGACTGTACTTCGAACGGAAACTTTTTGATCGCCCCTTGCATGTGCATTTGTATTCTGAAGAGGAAAAACGAAAGAAATGTGGGAGGTTGAGGGGAAAAGGGAATTAAACACATCTAATATACCGAATACAAACCCATTAACTAGGTTTTAGTCTTCAACATACAACCTGTTTGAATTTCATTAAGAAACTTTCATTTTTTTAAAAATGGATTTGTTCATTGGGCGCACATTCCGGCGTTCGGTTAATGGCAGAGTAGATTTCAATTTCTTCTTTGATGTTCATATATAACTATGTGGATGTATTTCTCTACCAATGGTATTTGTACTGCATTTTAGACAAATAATGTGACAGTATCTGATTCTTATCTCATCCTTGGCAAAAACTGAGATTGTACACTTTACCCTGTATTATCGACATGGTATGTCATTCTTGTAACCATTTATGCTTATAGTCACTTGATAAATACGTATTTGAATTCTTACCATCAATATGTTTAAGAATTGTTTTATAATGTATATTTTCACGTATACCACTTTGATGTTGTAGCACATGTTTCGATAATCTCTTTTGACATTGTAACATGTGCCACATATAATCTGTTATTGTATATAAGATCAACTTGCACTTATTGGCATGTCAACATAGCATGCAATGCACAAAAATGTACGTTATCCACAGTCATCTGGTTATCCTTGAACGTATCTTTGCTAGAAATCAGAACATCTGGTTTCAGCCTTAGTGTGTTTGTGGAAGTGCCATCCACATATGATATGACGTGGTTACATGGGTCTAGGACAATGATTTGGTTCCTAGATGGTAATGCAGACGGCTTATTTCGCGTATGGTTTCACATAGAAGGACTTTTCCATAGGCACTTGAAAATGACTTAATTCTGAAATTGGCCAATCGCACAACGAATAACGGATATAGTTGTACAGCCTACTACGGGCAATGCTTCCTTTCACAAAATTTTTGAGGGCAATGGACCGACATACGAACAAAATTTTCAGTAAACTAGTGAGACATCTTCAGCAGTGTGTGTCTGGTAAACGTAATCGGTGTGGATTGCCTCCCCAAAACTATAAAATGAATTCAGTTAGGTTGGCTGTAAAAACTAGACGCTCTCTGGATAGTCGACTGTTGTTTTCTTTCTTTCTTTCTTTCTTTCTTTCTTTTTTAGTGCAATAGTTTTGAATATCACTAGAAGATCTTCGACTAAGTTTTCTGGTTCATCTTCTATTAGCAACACATGCCATATGGACGTACAGTAGTTTACCTGAGTGTGTAAGGCCTCAGAAGTTTAGGAAATGTTGCCGGTTTTGTCGATAAAACTACTGCTCGCAACTCACGTCTGCTTGTACATCAGAAATGCGCCAGTAGTTCGAAATTACGATTGCTTCCCGACCCTTCGACGTTCTTCTCTCGTGCACCGTCTCTAGACAAAGTCTCTCTCGATTCCCCTTTCTCTCGATCGCTCTCATTTTCGTGTTTGATTCCTATATTCACCTATGTTCCATTATGTCTTGCATGCTGTTTTCCCTCATTAAGAGAGCATTGTCTGCCTGTCCTTTAACGAATGTTTCTCTATATAAACAGCACCTTAGCAGATCGTTATCGTGTTTTTTAATTTATTAAATGTATGAGCCTTTGTGTGAACATGTTCATGGGCCTCCGTGAAATAATACAGGATGATTTTGCTAAATGAGGAAAAACCGCTGGAAATGGTCCCTCAGAGGGTGAGGAACGAAAGATACATTCCAAAGAAGGTACACCCCACTTGAAAGTCGAGATAAATCATCTTTGTCAGTGTAGTCATCAGTAACTAAAAGCACACATGGCTATACACCAGGCAAGTGGAAATACTCTGCCTGTGCTGGTTTCTTGGTGGTCTGGCGGCACTGAACCATGATCCTCGATTTAGCCCCAATGTGTTGGCGGAGATGATGGGTGACCGCCTAATTGGGCTTATCACATTTCGAAAATGCCTCACAAACGAAGCATGCACTCAGGTGACAAAAGTCATGGGATACCTCCTAATATTGTGTCAGACCTCCTTTTGAACATCATAGTGCAGCACCTCGACGTGGCGTGGACTCAAAAAGTCGATTATGTCCCATCAATTTTCGATGGAATTCATGTCGGATGATCTGGTAGGCCAAATAATTCGCTCGAATTGTCCAGAATGTTCTTCAAACCAGTTACGAACAACTGTGGTTCGGTGACATGGCGTATTGTCATACATAAAAGTTCCATCGTTGTTAGGCAACATGAAATCCATGAACGGTTGCAAATAGTCTCCAAGTAGCCGAACATAACCATTTCTAGCCAATGATCAGTGCGCTTGGACGAGAGGACACAGTCCATTCCATGTAAACACGCGCACACCATTATGGAGCCACTACCAGCTTGCACAGTGCATTCTTGTTGACAACTTGGATCCCTGGCTTCGTGGATTCTGCGCCACACTCGAAACTTACCATCAGCTCTTACCAACTGAAATCGGGACTCATCTCGCCAGGTCACGGTTTTTCAGTCGTCTAGAGTCTAACTGATACGGTGACGAGCCCATGAGAGGCACTGCAGGCGATGTCGTGCTGTTGGCAAAGATACCCGCGTCGGCCGTCTGCTGCTATGGCCCATTAGCGCAAAATTTCGCCGCACTGTCCTAGCGGATACGTTTGTCGTATGTCCCACAGTGAGTTCTGCGGTTATTTCTAGCAGTGATGCTTGTCTGTTAGTACAGACAACTCTACGCAACTGCCGCTGCAATCAGTCGTTCAGTGAAGGCCGTCGGCCACTGTGCTTTTCGAGGGGATAGCTACTGTGTCAAATTTGGCATCCTCGACATATTATTGAGACTGTGGATCTCTGAATATTGAATTTACTAACGATTTCCGAAATGAAACGTGCCTTGAGTCTATCTCTGACTACCATTTCGGTTTCAATATCTGTTATTTGCCGTCGTGAGGCCATAATCACGTCGGAAACCTTTTCACATGAATCACCTGAGCACAAATGACAGCTCCGCCTATGCACTGCCCTTTTATACCTTGTGTACGCGATACTACTGCCATCCAATTTGTGCATATCGCTGTCCCATCAATTTTGTCACCTCAGTGTATTTCCACTTTGTTCAAGTAACCCTGCCACCCCTGCTGGAAGACGTTCCTTTGGTGGTACGAAGGGTAACGTGGCTACTGCATGAGAGCGCGCAGGGATATCTCGACAGTGAAACTTCCTGGCAGATTAAAACTGTGTGCCGGACCGAGACTCGAACTCGGGACCTTTGCCTTTCGCGGGCAAGTGCTCTATCAACAGAGATACACAAGCACGACTCACGACCCGTCCTCACCGCTTTAATTCCGCCAGTACCTCGTCTCCTACCTTCCAAACCTAGCAGAAGCTCTCCTGCATACCTCGTAGCGCAGTCCGCTGCAGAGTGAAAATTTCACTCTGGAAACATCCCCCAGGCTGTGGCTAAGCCATGTCTCCGTCATATCCTTTCTTCCAGGAGTACAAGTTCTGCAAGGTATGCAGGAGAGCTTCTGCGAAGTTTGGAAGGTAGGAGACGAGGTACTGGCGGAATTAAAGCTGTGAGGACGGATCGTGAGACGTGCCACAACGACCAAACACAACGATCAATAACGAACAAAATGCAACAAAAAAAAAAAGTTGGTATAACACTTGCCCGCGAAAGGCAAAGGTCCCGAGTTCGAGTCTCGGACCGGCACACAGTTTTAATCTGCCAGGAAGTCCCATATCAGCGCACACTCCGCTGCAGAGTGAAAATTTCATCTCGACAGTATCTACCCCAATCACACATTCAGGCGGCACAGATTTTGAATGTTCCCTGCCACCATATCACTAAAACATTAGTAAAGACAGAACATTCTCTTTTATCTAGTGTGTTCTCATGTGTCCTTTCAATCACTGAAAGGTACACTGTCAAAGATCTTTTATCTCCACCTTCAAGTGCGTGTACTTCCGTTTGGACATATTTCCTGCCATATCCCCATGTGACCCTTGTTGCTCCGTATCCTCACAGGATTGATTCCTGCAGTTTGTTCCCATTTAGCAAAATGATCCTGTATATCTGTGTAATTGAGTCAATAACTCATGAACTCCTTCTACAGGTTCTATTAGACTCATCAGTATCGACCGGCCGCCGTGTCTTCCTCTGTAAATGGCGTTAGTGAATGCGGTGTGGGGGTGCGTGGGGTAAGTCTCCCGGTGGCTGTCAAATTTCATGGTCTGAAGTCGCTGCTACACCGTCAAGTAGCTCCTCAGTTGGCTTCACGTGACTACGGAGGCGGACTGAGTCTGTCGTCAACTATTATATAATTAGAATTGTACTGTCTCCTCCTGTCCTTAATATTACTCACGCATGCTCACCATCAATGGGATCAAGAGCGAGGCCAAGGATAATTAAGACTGCAATTGGAAAATAATTTAATGTTTTAGGTAACGGTCAGGAGTGCAGTCTGGGACAACAGGTGCGCTGGTTTTAAGCCACGCCGGGGGAGTAGGCCTCGATTTCATGAAAGGTCATATGACCTGTTTGCCAGTATTATGCACGGATAAATTTTTTTTTCTCTCCAAGTGTACTCGTTAGACTAAATGCATTTAGCTAGTTAGGCATTATGTCGCAAAATGAATATTTGTTTCAACAACAAAAATATTATTTACTACTACTGCATTATATAACAAACTTGACAGATCTCCCTCGTAAGAGGTTCCAAAGCAAGCAGTAAACCTAACGTAACGACGTAGATAGCAAAACTGACCCAAAGTGACACAGAAAACAGAAGTACAGTTTCTGGTACCAGTCTACGAACGAGGAACAGCTATGACGTTGTCTGGACTAGAGAGACATGGAAACCGTAGCGGCGACAGGTAGTGGGGATCGAGCCAGCCTACGTTACGTCAGCCGCTCCGCTCTTCTTACTGATGGCCGCTGGCAAGGCTGCCGAGGCAGAGCTTCCGGGAGCGGCGCTTCGGGATAGCGCTCGATACGGCGATTACGTACACGGAAGAAAGGAAAGCACTTCACCAGCAGGTCAAAGACTCACCCGGTCTCTTTTGCTCCGGCAGCACTTCCCGATATTTTTATGGTCACGTTTTCTCACACCAGTGTGTTGTAACACCTGTCATAACGTCGAAGGAACAACGTATCTTACAGAGATCTGATATCTCTTGAGGTGACATTTTCAAATTACACAACACTACTTTATAAGTATTGCGCATGGTACGTTACGAAGATGAACAATCCAGTAAACTTGTAGTCTGTTTATGTGAAGGTGTTTGTGCAAACAGTGTTCGACAAAGGATCGTTTCTTCGCAAAATACATATAGTCAGGTATATACCCCCATCGTACTGGTATCGTTGGACGAGACATAAATTAGTCAACAGTCGCCACTGATTACTATGCCACTGTGCGTCCTCAAACCAATATCATCCAATAGTCTATTGGGATCCTCAAAGTTTTGTAAGTGGTGCCTGTTGCAACACGTCTGGCGGAACAGTTCTACATGCTTTCTCTGAAAAGTACTTGGAATAGATGTTTCGCAAACACACTTAGGGTGGAAATATGTTTAACCTTACAGCAACAAATGCACCTGACCTCTTTGACGAAGTCCCCGTTCACCAGCGATCACAAGGTAACTGATGCAACAATAATTACCAAAGTGGAAAGATTAACTAATATAACTACAAAGATTTATATGATAAGGAAACTAGATAAAGATGCAGGACAATTATATCTTCAGGAGGAATTCGAAAGGTTTAGCTCTGGGCCGAAGCATAGAGAAGAACTGTGGATTAAATTTGAAAGAATAAATGATTTAGTACTGAGTGGATATGTACGTAGTAAAGCTCGTCGTGGTGGGAGGGATCTCCCCCGTTACACATCTCTGTAGAGAACCTACTATGGAAACAGCGGCAACTGCACAACAGATATAAAACAATTCATAGGGCATAGAGAGAGAGAATGGAAACTCCGTCAAACTTTACTCAGAATTTTCAGCTGAGCTACGCCTCTTTTAACCATTTACTTGGGATACATTGAACTACTGTGAAGACAAAATATTAAGTTACTTAAATTAGATGCACATGATCATCCGAACACGTTTATATGCTTTTTTTTCTTGAAAATAGAGTATGTTGTCTGTAAGTATTATTGTCCAAGAAAGGAGCACGGGTGCTACAATATAAATGCTACTATGTTGTTCATGTAACGGAGAAAATGGTTGCATTTTACGCTGTTTCATGGGAAATGTTTTAAAACAACTAACTTTTGCTACAAAGCACACAATAATTCCACAGTTTCCAGATTTTACGGTTGAATATCCCTAAGGGCAGGGCCTACATCTTCCCTTTTTCACATACTCTGGCCAGTGGCCGAATCTATAGTATCGCACATCATGCATTGGCACAAGAGCTGCTGTTTTCTTCTTTTTCTGGTCTTGTTGTAAATCCAGTAGTCAAAGTCTGTCTTCCTCTTCCTAGGAAAGGTAAGCCGATTTGCCATAACCCAGGTAAGAATTCGCCAGCATATTTGTAGAAAAACTCACCTTCCAGATTTCCACTTCCCTTTCATTAGCAAAAGAAAACACAGCGTCACAAAATTTAAAGAAACTACTATGTTTACATAACCTCCGGAGGTGTCAAGATGCACACTGCCCAGATACTTTTCACTGAGACAACAGGACGTCGTTGTGTGTGATAGCTGAAGCGTTGCCAGCAAGCACTATTACCCATCCAAGGACGAAACTCACAACATGTTGCAGAAAACAGTTCGCAATTTTTATGCTGCTTGAGAGCAACAGTACCTAGTAAAGCGTTAACCATAATGTAACGTAGATTCCTCGAACAAAAAAACTATACCCAGAGTTTGGAGCAAACCACAGGTCATACCCATCTAAAGGAAAGGTATCATAAGTGTTCTACGAAACTACCGTCTGGAATGCACCCCACAAAATAAAATGTAAATATAAACGATGTGACTTGAATATTAGTTAAGTAGTAAGACACATAACATCGACGACAACAAGAGGATAATAATAACAATAGCTTTGAGCTGGCCCGCATCTCGTGGTCGTGCGGTAGCGTTCTCGCTTCCCACGCCCGGGTTCGATTCCCTGCGGGGTTAGGGATTTTCTCTGCCTCGTGATGGCTGGGTGTTGTGTGCTGTCCTTAGGTTAGTTAGGTTTAATTAGTTCTAAGTTCTAGGCGACTGATGACCTCAGCAGTTGAGTCGCATAGTGCTCAGAGCCATTTGAACCATTTTTAGCTTTGAGCTGTAAACTTTTGAATCTACAATAAAACTGAAAATTCTCTTTCGTCACTTGATCTTTAAATTCCTGCAAGCTTTAAAAATTTAAATGATCCGGTGCAGAAGTCGTTGCTGGCGAATGGCAAGTCTTGGTGACACAGGACTGTGATGATGTTAAGTTTCAGTCCAACAAATGATTTGCATGATAAGAAGAGTGATGCTCGAACTTCGATAGAAAATACAGACAGCAGGCTCGACTTGTTAAAACGTAAATGTACATCCGATGGCGCGGTGATGGCACGAAAGTACAGTATGGGGGTTCCAACGAAATTTGTGACCAGATTCAGGGTTCTTGGTAGAGAGAAGAGAGCATGAAATAATCGACAGAGAGACATCGAACGATATAAAAGTAGCCTTAGGCGTGCGCTGGAGAAATGTTGTGGAATCTATATTTTCCGAAAGAAAGTGTACAAATATTCACTCAAATCGTGATAGGATTTCAAAAGTGTTGCTGATAGTGACAGTTCGCTTTAAATGTTCAGAAAGTAAAATTGTATACTTCACAAAACGCAGGAAGGTAGTATACTATGACTCGTAAGAACAGCGAGAGTGATTAGTTAATTCACACAACCACCAATGAGTAACAATTTGTTAGGACATGAAATAGTCTGATTACATAGGCTCAATCCTCAGTAAAGAAGGTTGGAACCCATACCAAATAGCGTTGACAGCAGGATACTGAATGTATCCAAAAAAAGGGCAACACGAATTTGTCAAGTTTGCCTCAAGGCACAGTGCAACGGAAATGCTGAAAAACCTTCACTGGCAGATGCTTGTAGACCTACGCCAACTATCTCGCCAAAGCATGCTGATCAAGTTTCACTAACTGATATTGACTCAGTAATATAGTAATGCACACTCTAAGACAAAACAAAAGACGCGCCACGAAGGAATCATCAGAATGGGATACAAATCGGTAGATGAAATGTATATGTTCAGACAAACAGCTGATTACAATTTCAGAAAAATTGGACTATTTGTTCAAGAGAAACATCTACAGAACTTTTGCAAGTCAATGACGCGCTGGTACATCTCTGGCCCTTACGCAAGCATTTTTTCGGCTCGGTATTGATTGATAGAGTTTTTGGACGTCCTCCGGAGGGATATCGTGCGACATTACGTGCAATTGGGGTGGGGGGTGGGGGATAATCAAAACCCCGCGCCGATTGGAGGGTCCCGCCCATAATGCTGCAAACGTTTCCAATTGAGAAGAGATCCGGTAACCTTACCGGCCAAGGTAGAGTTTGGTAAGTACGAAGAGAAGCAGTAAAAGCTCTCGCCGTGTGCGGGCGGACATTGCCTTGCTGAAATGTAAGCCCAGAAGGCATGCAATGAGTGGAGACAAAACCGGTCGTAGAATATCGTCGACGTACCGCTGTGCTGTAAGAGTGCCACAGATGACAATCAAAGGCATCTTGCTATGAAAAGAAATGTCTCCCCAGACCGTCATTCCTGGTTGTCGGGCCGTAAGCTGGAAGGCAGCCAGGTTGGTATCCCACCGCTGTCCGGGACGTCTCCAGAAACATCATTGGCCTGGGGTCTCGTTTACTGGAGTAGAATTGTCTTCAGCGATGAGTCCCTCTTCGAACTGAGCCAGCGAACACGTGTCTGGAGGCGCCCTGGACAGCAGGAGGAAGCCAACGTGGCTGCCTCCCACTACACGACCCGACAACCAGGAGTTGTGGTCTTGGATACCATATCATTTCATAGCAAGACCCTTCGGCTGTTATCCACGATAGACATACGGTACCGACTACGTCGACGATATTCTACGCACCGTTCTATTGCCATTCATGGCAATATGTTCTGGGCTTACATTTCAGCAAGATAATGCCCACCCACACACGGCGAGAGTTTCTACGACCTGTCTTCGTGCTTGCCAAACCTCACTTGGATCAGCGAGATCGCCGGAACTCTCCCACATTGAGAGCTGTATGGGTAGGGACTTCAAACCAGTTCGGGATTTTGACTACCTAACACGAAAATTGCATATAATTTGGCACAATATCGCTCAGGACATCATCTATCAATGCCAAGCCGAGTAACAGCTTGGATAAGGGCCAGAGAGGCACCAACGGATTACTGACTTGCTAAATTTGTGAAGCCCTTTCTCTTGAATGAATCATTCAGTTTTTCTGAAATTGTAATCATTCGTTTGTCTGTACACGTCAATCACATCTACGGATTTCCGTCAGACCCGGATAATTCCTTCGCGATGCATTGCTTTTTTTGCCTTGGTGTATTCCAAATCCTCCTACCTATCGCTCACATAGGGGCCGTGAAGATAAAATTTAACTAATTATAGATGGTACAAAGCATTTAAGCAAAAATACTTCACAAATGGAATGAGAAGAAATCCTCATATTTGTTACTATTGTTAAGTAACCTCTGCTACGCACAGCAAGTAGTTTGCAGAGTATGAGTTTAGATGAAGATGTAGTTTTAAAATGATTCACATTCAGTGTGAAAGCGATACATAATAATGTTTTTACAATATGATCGTTATAGTTACGTTGTATTCCTTCCGATATGTGAGAATTCAGTTGAATTTGTCTAAAAGGTGCAAATCTGTTCACAGTGAACTACGTCCTATTCTCAAGGGTGATGCTGTACCTTATACTCGCCACAAGCTACCACAGAAAACAAATACAAGAAAATTAATTTGTTCCCGCTGGCCGTGTCAAACGCCTTGTTTTTCCTATCCGATGCACCTGATAAATGATGACGGAATTGGCAATGGACAGCCAAGCTGCTATAAGAAAAAAACCGAATTCACTTATTGTTGTTCGCAAATCACAAACGTTTTTTTGGTGGTCTCAAATGCAGCTGTATTCTGTTGCGATGGCACGTTCTTCATCAGCCGTGATAGTAGAGAAACTTTCGCTGTTCAGTGACAGTTAAGAGTGATGAGCCTTCCCTCGTACCTGTGCCGTCTTCTGTTGCTGTCTCTTTGCTTTCACTGACTGTTGAAGAATTTATTGCCCACTTTCCTTGAGCTGCATAACGTAAAACAACTAGCAGCAGTTCGTTTTAAATCTCTGGAATGAAAACGTTGAGCGAGACACAGTGATTGACTTAATTGTTCCCACGATACGAAGTACATTCTCCCGCATTTGAGTCTGGATAATTCAGCATCAATCGAGGAAAATAACAATATTTGTCTTGTACAGTTTTGTGCGTTTAAGTGCACAAGAGTGAATCTACACTGTGATTTTTTCCATCATGAACAAACTCCAGGGATTGATCGATGAGAGGATACGGAACAAAAAAGGTATAATGAACTTCTGTCCTGAAATGCATGGTTTCAATGCTAGAAACTGTTAAGTTACAGAGATTCCGGTCTAATACGTGCTGTGCCATGCAGCCACAGCTACAGTATGCATGGTTTTCTCTTTCAGCTTGGTACTGTTCCCACACGTCACGCCCTTGCACCCTCTCTTGCCACAGAACTGGTTATGTTGTGTCCGATTCAGTTCTCTTGCTGACTCACCTCGCAATGGATGTGTGTGCACAATGGTTCCGTATTCGAATCGATAGCTTGCCGGCGTGATGACAACGTGCGGCGGGCAGTAACGTAGTATCAGGAGACCTATCCCCGCCGACAACGACCACAGCATATAATGTTTGCAGCCGCGCGGGATTAGCCAAGCGGTCTTAGGCGCTGCAGTCATGGACTGTGCGGCTTGTCCCGGCGAAGGTTCGAGTCCTCCCTCGGGCATGGGTGTGTGTGTTTGTCCTTAGGATAATTTAGGTTAAGTAGTGTGTAAGCTTAGGGTCTGATGATCTTAGCAGTTAAGTCCCATAAGATTTCACACACATTCACACATTTAATGTTTGCAACAGTGTTTTGCCGTTTGTCTGAAACAGGGTCTTTTCAGGAAGCAGGAAATCATGAAGGCCGTACCCGAAATGTTCGGACGTCAGACTTGGAGGAAAACATGATTAACACTGAGGAAGGCGACAGTCGTATCAGTACCGGGCAGTTGGCCTGCCACTACAGTGTAAACCAGACGACTGTATGGAACATTCTCCATGACAGTTGTTACTGCCGTTATCACTAACAGCGTGTGCGCGGCTTACTGGCGACAGACTTTCTACATCGGGAGGAGTTTTGTCTCTGGTTTCTTCACCAGGCAACCACGATTACGGGATTTGCATCATCCACCCTAATCACAGAAGAGACCACCTTCACGCGCAGTGGTGTCTTCAACTTTGATAACAGTCATCTGTGAGATAGTATACTGAACCCCCATCATCAGCATCGGCGCAGACGGAATATGTGGTCCGGGATAATTGACGACCGTATTTTGGGACCGGTCTTCCTTCCAGGTCACCTAACAGGTCGGAACTTTCGACGTTTCTTGCGAGTGACTTTGCCTCCCCTGCTGGAAGAAGTGCCACTGATGATTCGAAGGATTATGTGGCTCCTACATGATGGTGCTCCAGCCCACTTCACCGTTAACGTCCTGTCGCATGTCAATCTTGTCTTCCCTGGTCGATGGCTTTGACGAGGGTGGTTCTAGTTGCATGGCTTACACGTTCATCGGATCTTAGACCGTGCGATTTCTGGTTATGGGGCCATCTCAAAGCTATCATGTATGCAGAGCCCATTCCAGATGTGGAACCACTGGAGCAGCGTATTCGTGCTGCCTTTGACACTGTTCCGATGCAGCCTGGCCATTGTAAACGTGTAAGACGCATATAGGCATGAGTTGAGGCACATGGAAACAATTTTCAGCACATACTGTAACTGTGGCTGCATGGTGCAGCGCGTGTTGGATCGCAGTCTCTGTAACAATGTGTGACTGAATAAATGGTCTCCAGCATGGAAACCATGCATTTCCGGACATAACTTCCTTAGCCCTTTTTTATTCCGCATCCTCTCATCGATCAATCCCTAGAGCTTGCACACTCTGAGATAAATCACGTTGTATAGCTCAGTTGAGGCGAAAAGTTTTGATTTCCTTATGTCTGAATCACATTTAATTTTTGTCGTGACATTTTATTTCACATTTTATTGATGTACAGCTGTTTCCTTTCTTCCTTGTGATGTAGAGTACAGTCGAACGTGACAATGCTTCTACGTGACTCTCCTGAATTAAATTGGACCATGTTTCTTTTTCTTCTCATCGCGTTACAAACACGAGTGGGTCTTAGCCTTCTTCAACAAGTTTCCTCCATTCTACCCTCTCCAGCACGCTTTCCACCATCCTTTGATTCTGTCCTCCGCTTTCGTGGCTTTCTTTTCTGTCTTCTTCCAGTTGGCCTCCAGTCAGAAGTCTATTTAGTTGCTCTTCCAGTATCCACACTGTGGAGATGCAAGGCAGGCTATTCTCCCACTTTTTATTAATCTTATAATACACTATGTGATCAAAAGTATACGGACATCTGGCTGAAAATGACTTACAAGTTCGTGGCGCCCTCCATCGGTAATGCTGGAATTCAGTTCGGTGCTGGCCTATCCTTAGTCTTGATGACAGCTTCCACTCTTGCAGGCATACGGTCAATCAAGTGCTGGAAGGTTTCTTGGGAAATGGCACACCATTTTTCACGGAGTGCTGCACTGAGGAGAGGTATCGAAGTCGGTCGGTGAGACCTGGCGCGAAGTCGACGTTCCAACACATCCCAAAGGTGGTCTATAGGATTCAGGTCAGGACTCTGTGCAGGCCAGTAAATTACAGGGATGTTGTTGTCGTGTAACCACTCCGCCACAGGCCGTGCATTATGAACAGGTGGCTGCCTGAAGTGACCGCACTGTTTAAGACGCCAGGTCATGGATTGCGTGGCCCCTCCCGCCGGAGCTTCGAGTCCTTCGGGCATGGGTGTGTTTGTGTGTGTTGGTCGTAGCATAAGTTAGTTTAATTAGTGTGTAAGTCTAGGGACCGATGACCTCAGCATTTTGGTCCGTTACGACTTCACACACATTTGAACATAAACAGGTGCTCTATCGTGTTGAAAGAAGCAGTCGCCATCCCGGAACTGCTCTTCAACAGCGGGAAGCAAGAAGATGCTTAAAACATGAATGTAGGCCTGTACTGTGATAGTGCCACGCAAAACAACAAGGGGTGCAAACCCCTCCATGAAAAACACGACAACACCATAAGACCATCTCCTCCGAATGTTACTGTTGGCACTACACACGTTACCAGATGGCGTTCACCGGGCATTCGCCATACCCACAACCTGACATCGGATCGCCACATTGTGTACCGTGATTCGTCACTCCACACAACGATTTTCCACTGTTCCGTCGTCCAAGGTCGGCCGCGGTGGCCGAGCGGTTCTAGGCGCTTCAGTCCGGAACCGCGCGACTGCTACAGTCGCATGCTCGAATCCTGCCTCGGGCATGGATGTGTGTGATGTACTTAGGCTAGTTACGTTTAAGTAGTTCTAAGTTCTAGGGGACCGATGACCTCTGATGTTAAGCCCCATAGTGCTCAGAGCCATTTGAACCATCGTCCAATGTTTACGCTCCTTACAACAAGCGCGGTGTCGTTTGGCATTTACCGGCGTGATGTGTGGCTTATGACCAGCCGCTCGACCATGAAATCCAAGTTTTCTCATCTCCCGCCTAACTGTCATAGTACTTGCAGTGGATCCTGATGCAGTTTGGAATTTCTGTGTGATGTTCTGGGTAGATGTCTGCCTATTGCACATTACGACTCTCTGCAACTGTCGGCCGTCTCTGTCAGTCAACAGACGAGGTCGGCCTATACGCTGTTGTGCTTTACGTGTCCCTTCACATTTCCACTTCACTATCACATCGGAACCAATGGACCTAGGGATGTTTAGGAGTGTGGAAATCTCGCGTACAGACGTATGACATAAGTGACACCCAATCACCTGACCACGTTCGAAGTCCGTGAGATCCGCGGAGCAACCCATTCTGCTCTCTCACGATGACTAAAGACTACTGAGGTCGCTGATATTGAGTACCTGGCAGCAGGTGGCAGCACAATGCACCTAATATGAAAAACGTATGTTTTTGGGGGTGTCCGGATACTTTTGATTACATAGTGTATGATCCAGCTCAATGATCGTACTATACCTTCAGAAACTATTGTTATCCCGAACTGCCCCATAGATCTTGCGCAGTATCCTGCGTTCAAATATCCTCAGATGATGCTCATGAATATACGTTAGTGTCCATGTCTCACATCCGTAGGCTACAACTAGCCGCATCATGACCTTTAAATCTGAAGTTTCATCTACCAGTTTAATAAACTGGAGACCAACGACTTCTTAAGCGTATGGAAACATATGTTACCCCTTAGCATGCTCAGTTTTATTTTACTTGACATGGAATTCGTCTTATTAATATTAGACCCCAGATAGTCAAAGTTCTGCACATGTTCAAAATTGAAACTTGCTGCTGATAGTTTATCTACGTTATTATTTTCCTTCCTGGTGAAATTCATGTTCTCAGTCTTCATTTTATTAATAGCAAGGCCTCTAGGTAGTGTAGCTTCTTTAAGCTCACTTATTGTTCTTTATAATGAAGCTCTTATTCTGGTAACAATTGCTACATCCTCAGCTTATGCATATATCTGGGTTGACTTTGTGCCTAAGAAACCAAATATTTGAAAGTTTCGAATGGGTACTTCAAGAGTTAAAGCATTCTAGAGAGGGTGCCCCATGTCTGCTTCCTTCACTAATGCTAAACCATTTCCTGAGTTCTCCATCCGCTCGTACTGCAGCCTTGGAACCAGCCAATGTTGACTGAATAAGAAGTACATACTTAGCAAATGAGTCAGCATTTCTGCCCTACGAAGACTATCGAAGGACTTCTTTAAGTCTACATAGAGTCTATGCACCTCATTGTTATTCTCACGACTTTGCAAGTGTTTGTCTCAGCACAAATATATTATCTACTGTTGTAACCACACTGATATTCTCCCAAAATCTGTTTTGCATATAGAACTAGAGTGTCGTAGATAATACTAGAGAGAATCCTATAGGTTACACTCAGCAGGGCAATTCCACAATAATTCGAGGAACAAGTCTTATCTCCTTTCTTATGTATTGGTTGGATTATACGGACTATGCAGGCCTCCTGGATTCTTTCGTGATCAGCTTGATAAGTTGATGGATTCACTTATGGAAACCAGCTGCCCCATTTATCAACAGTTCTGCAGTTATTCCACCAGTTCCTGGTACCTTGTACTTTTTTTAGTCAGTGCACACTACCTTCTGCATTTCCTGTTATGTGGGTTCTGTTCTGAAGCGCCAAAGAAACTGGTATAGGAATTCGTATTCAAACACAGAGATATGTAAGCAGACAGAATGCGGCGCTGCGGTCGCAAACGCCTATATAAACAACAAGTGTCTGGCGCAGTTGTTAGATCGGTTAGTGCTCCTACAATGGCACATTATCAAGATTTAAGTGAGTTTCAACGTAATGTTATAGTCGACACACGAGCCACGGGACACGGCATCTCCGAGGTATCGATGAACTGAGAAGTTTTCCATACTACCATTTCACGAGTGTACCGTATCAGGAATCCGGTAAAACATCAAATCACTGACATCGCCGCGGCCGGAAAAACATCTCGCAAGAACGGCACCAACGACAACTGGAGAGAATCGTTCAACGTGACAGAAGTGCAATCCTTCCGCAAATTGCTCCAGATTTCAATGGTGGGCTGTCAACAAGTGTCAGCGTGCGAACCATTCAACGAAACATCATCGATAAGGGCTTTCGGAGCCGAAGGCCCATTCGTCTACCCTTGATGACTGTACGACAAAAAGCTTTACGCCTCGCCTGAGCCCGTCAACACCGACAGTGGACTGTTGATGGCTGGAAGCATATTGCCTAGTCGGACGAATCTCGTTTCAAATTGTATCGAGAGGGTGGGCGTGTACAGGTATGGAGACAACCTCATGAATCCATGGACCCTGCATGTCAACAGGGGACTGCTGAAGCTGTTAGAGGCTCTGTAATAGTGTCGTGCGCGTGCAGTTGGAGTGACAGGGGACCCCTGATACGTCTAGATACGACTCTACAGGTGACACGTACGTAAGCATCCTGTCTGATCACCTGCATCCATTCATGTCCATTGCGCATTCCGACGGACTTGAGCAATTCCAGCAGGATAATATGACACCCTACACGTCCAGAATCGCTACAGAGTGGCTCCAGGGATATTGTTCTCAGTTTAAACACTTCCGCTGGCCACCAAACTCCTCAGAAGTAAACATTATTGAGCGGAACTGTGATGCCTTACAACGTGCTGTTCAGAAAAGATGTCCACCCCCTCGTACTCTTACGGATCTATGGAAGGCCCTGGAGGGCTCATGGTGTCAGTTCCCTGCCACATAGTGTTGCTGCACTTCTGCGTTCAGGTGTACCAGTTTCTTTTGCTCATCAGTGTATTACCTCTGGATGTGTAATGTGGCTCAACACTCCTGGTAGGATTGATCTCCAGAACTCCGTTAAAGTATTCCCTCCACTATCCAGAACATCTTGTTTATGTGCTTTTTCTCTCTGAGTGACTATCTCCCAAGGCATACTTTCAGAATCAAATATGAGGAACGAACTCAGATTGAAAGTCTCGTCACGATAGTAGTACCAATTCATTGGAAAACGGAGTATGGAAATCCTTGCCCCATATTTATTAGCCTTCACAAAGTGAAACACTTCGGGATGAAAGCTGACAAGTTTGCACAAAGCTGTTATTTACTTGTTTTGTTCACTGTAAGCAAATAACAACCGCCTCATATTCCATTTACGCAAATCATCAGTGACGGGATTAAATTAAACACTTTCTTTCTCATTTGTCACTATCCACAGCTTTAAACTCTATTTTAGAATTCTTTTCGTCGTTACAGCCTGTTCTTTCTTCCATAGTTGGCCCCCATTGTCGTATAATACACTAACAAAATATATAATGCACCAAGAAGGGTTCAAATGGTTCAAATGGCTCTGAGCGCTATGGAACTTAGCATCTGAGGTCATCAGTCCCCTAGACTTAGAACTACTTAAACCTAACAAACCTAAGGACATCACACATATCCATGCCCGAGGCAGCATTCGAACCTGCGACCGTAGCAGCAGCGCGGTTCCGGACTGAAGCACCTAGAACCGCTTGGCTACAGCGGCCGGCATCAAGGTGGGGAGGGGAGGCGGAAAGGAAATAGAACTTCATTTGTTGGATCTTGCCTACTCGTCGCTTTATAGAGTGCCTAAGGGATGCAGCGTTCTCGGAATGCTATACAAAAAGTAAAGGAAATAACATTAATAGTTTTATTTCTATAAAGCAGATTGACAATACTTTGGAGTTACATCGGTGTCGTAAGTGACATGAAAACAGTAAGATTCTTAGCTACAGTCAAAGTCAAAGTAAGCAATTGATACGGATCACTACTAAGGATTAATGTCCACATAGTGAGCCGATCTGAGCCGATCTGAGCCGATCTGAGCCGATCTGAGCCGATCTGAGCAGATCTGAGCACTAATCCGGCCGCGGCTGGCAGGAGCGGTGCTTATATTCACTTCACGCAGATGTCGCTCCTGGCGGGGCTCGGTCCTTGTCAGCAGGCTATTGGCTGACGTTTCCTCACGGCCTTCTGTCGTCTTGCGTTCGTCCTCTTCGTTCTGGAGCTTGTGCTTACGCCAGAACATCATTGGTTCAGAGGGTATACGATGTTATTTCACTCATTACAAAACAGAATCAGATTCAAAAATAACTGGAAAGGGTGTCGTAGAACATTGTAAATGGGCTGCTTCTGTGTTGGCAGCGCTGTGTAGAGTTTTGCATTGGATCTGACTGCGCACTCTTTGTAAGAGACTCTGTGGCTGGTTGGACTCGTTGTTGGAAGCTAATCGCCAGTAGTGTTGGGCAGTTGGAAGTTAGTCGCCAGCGCGGTGGAACTACTGTTGGGCAGTTGGAGGTCAACAGCCAGCAGTGATGGATGTTAGATATGAGAAGTTAGCATTCATGGAAGGTTGAGACCTGAAATGTTAGCGTAGGCTAACGATCTATACATGTTCGATTTGGAGATTGAATATTATTCATGATTATATACCTTTGTACTAAATGTCAATGACGATTTATATTGTTGTTTGAACTGGATGTCACATTATTAAGGTAAAAAATACATTATTTGGTTTGCAACAAAATCTTTCCTTTGCTAACCACATGCCTATTAGTAGTTAGTGGCTTTAGTAGTTAGAATATTTTATTTAGCTGGCACTATTGACGCTCGCTCTATTGCAGTAGTTCGCGTAATGAAGATTTTTGTATAGTTTATTGTTAAGATTTCTTTTTAGTCAAGGCATTCTTTTCAATTAATTATTTGAAGTCAAGTTGTAATATTTTTGAGCAGTCAGATTGCGTTGAGTTAGAATATTGTGTGTCAGTGTTGACATGATAAGAAAAAGTAAAGAGAAAGTAGGCTCAGTACGATCA
This sequence comes from Schistocerca americana, assembly GCF_021461395.2. Lineage (NCBI taxonomy): Eukaryota > Metazoa > Arthropoda > Insecta > Orthoptera > Acrididae > Schistocerca > Schistocerca americana. The sequence continues at coordinate 917,749,482 of NC_060119.1, read as the reverse complement.
GTTTTACTCAGCTGTTTCAGAATCAAGTAACGTAGACGTTTCATCTTCTCAGGCATTCTGCAATTTAAGTACAGACACACCCATTTAAATAAAGAAGTTTCAACATTTGTGTCGTCTCCTGAAGCAAGATGGACCATAGCTGTTGTAACTGATCCTTGATATCCTGGACACCAACACTGGTGAGGAGTTGACATCCGAGTTAGCCCCACACATGTTCTATCGAGACCAGATATGGCTTTCTCTGGCGACGGGAGGGCATCAACATGACACAAAACACAGCGTCACGTGCCATGTCTAGGTGAAAAATGCCACCATGATAGTTTCTCATCAGAGGTAACACATGACCATGCAGGGTGTCCGTGACGTACCACTGTGACGTCAAAGTTCGCTCACTCTTTACTTGCTGTGACCCGATGGCTCGCTGCTCCATGAAGCCGGGAGTAGCACCGCTGTGCCTCTCCTGAACATTAGGAGAATGAGACCTCTCCCAGTGTCGCCACCATAATCTCCGACGATGGTCATCAAGGATACTGCAGAACTGTGATTCATCGCTAGGCACAATGCTACCCCATTCATCAACAGTTCATGCAACCCAGGCCACGGCACCACTCCAAACGCATTCTTTTGCGTTGTGCTGTTTACAACGTGTATGCCTGCCCTCTCGTATCCACGGAGTCCACTACCAGGCCACAGTTACATCCGAATGCCCCACAGATGTAGGTATTGCACTATTCGACCAGGTGGTCAAATGGAGACTTACGGTGAGGTCAGGCGCTGATAACACTGTCTCGCATGAGCACGCGGCATTTCCGTGTCCTTGCCAGTGATTACTGAACATGTATCGCTGTTCGCCCTGCTTATAAATACCTTTCCGGCTTGGTACAAATACTAAATACCAACAGTACTAACGCCGGGCGGTGGCCTTTCGTCTGTCACATAGAATTCTAACTCTAATATAATTTACGCCCCCGTCGATGGTGTGTGCGTCTACGAAGTTATATTGAGTCCCGACCTTGTCTTCTACGTGCCTTATGTTTTTTTATCAGGCAGTGTACGTCATCAAAGACCTCTTGCTGGCCTCATAAAGGAAAGGAAAGTTCTTTACTGCACATAGAATCGATCCGGCTATCTCTGGGTCGATAGCTATCGCACTGACGTACATTAGTGATCGAATCTGCGAGGGTGGATACTGTTAGCACCTTAGACGGCGGCAAAAGCATGAGGCTTTCTAGAAAAAGCAAAACGTTTCCTCCGTTACAATTTAATTCAATGATACATCTCTTTCTTAATATTATGTGGTGGCATTTCCCAGCGATACGGTGTTACAATGCACACAATAACAAATATTATGAGATGCCTGGTAAAACACGAACGACCCTTCCAAGTACTTTCCCCTTTCTTGTAAATTCCTGACGTGAATGAAGCTGAGTATCTGCAGATCAAATCACTTTTATTAGATCGCTGCAGCTTATCCACAGCAATCTTCCGACACTCACCCTCCAACAGCTATGGATGAAACTTCTATAAGTAGTTACTTTATAGCTATTCTGTTTGGCTGACCGTCTGAAACGGACGATGATTTCCTCTAATTTAATAATGTATTTACGCTAAGGATCAAAGCTACGCTACATTTATGGGTTTACAACCGATCATTAAATCGCTGCTTAGTGGAACCAAATGCAATTTTATAAGTTTACAATTGTTTTACAAGTGCCTTAGTTATCGGATAAGTATGTATGTAATACATGTTTTGACAGCTAACTTACAAAACGAAAACGATACTTGAGGGGATACAAAACTCGGTATAATAGAAGTGGGGGATATGGAGACCAATCGTGAGCCATGTCGGGCCTTGCGCTGAGCTGGCACGTTCTCAGAAAATACAGTATTTGTCTCACTGGACTCACTGCAGTCCCACACGTCTGGCTCAGCCTCTGACACAACTGCCGCTCTCTCTCTCTCTCTCTCTGCCTCCCTCCCTCTCTCTCTATATGTAGTTCCCAACGCTTAATGGTGTTACATGATCGTATTTCTGCTAATGTTAGCAAGTGCGCTTATGAACTATTTTTTAATATTTATCAGTTGTTACAGTACGAACTGAGAAACGAAAAAATTACCCCTATGTTTAGCATAAATCTAGAGTTTAAGGGTCTCATTAGTTGAATGTGATTTCAGTGTCGGTATGCACATGGCGAACGTTTGCAGAGGCCCGGTCATCGACACCGCTGCACTACAGCCCGTTGTTCACATACCCCTCCACCACCTTACCGCTACTGTATTTATAGAATACAATAGATTGCTTTGAGATTAATAAGGTGCAATGAAATCAGATTATTTCCGTGGAATCTGTTCAGAAATACTGGAACTACAATGGAATGAAAGTCTTATGGCAGAGGAAATTCTGTGCCCCACCGTGATTCGAACTCAAATCTCCTGCTTATCGAAAGCAACCAGCTGATCTAATTAGGACATCTAAACACGCCATCTAGGCCAACTCGGACTTTTGATGCCACTGATATTTCCCTTCTATTCGTTCCGTGGACTACAATCGAAGGTACTCCCATGGGTCATTTAGGAGCAGTACCCTCAGAGGAAAAGAGACGCCATGGCGAGTGCTCACGGTAAGTAACATATCCGGGTTCTGCTCTCTGCCTCTCATAGATATTGGTTTCTCACGACATTCCTTCCGCTGCATGTCCTGTTCTGAACGGATGCCTCTGATATCCCTTTTTGTCTTTAGATTTCAAGAATTTTATCCCACTTGGTCTACTCGCTTCATTTCAGTGAATCTAGTCCATTTGACGTCTATCTTACAGTTCATAGTTCTTGAAAGGCTGCGATTCTTCAGTAAGGTGAATTTTCAGGGCTAGCTTCTTGGGTGGAATGTAGAGCAGGAAGTGGATTTCTCCAGATTTGACTACTATCAGGCAGACTGAACGTTACAGGCGAAAGTGTCTTTTTGGGTAAGAGCTGCTTAACTTCTAGACGAATGAAGGCACTCTGAGAAATAAAACGAGCGTCCACTGTAACCCCACAGTTAGTATCACAGCTTTCTGACTTATTTACGATATTATTTTGTTTAATGCAAAATGCTAGTATCCCAATACTGTCTTGTACTCTCTCTTTTCTGTTGTAGACGTCTCAGTGATGGGATGTAATAAAAGTTTGTGTCTTACGACGTAAGTTTAGTTAAGCCGAATATATACTTTATTCATTATTTTGTATTATTTAATGTACTCCTTGTCCTTATTTAATAATTTTTAATATTTTTCAGCGAATATTCGTTATTGGTCGTCTTAATACGATGGTGCAATGGATCGGCCGCCATTTTCGCAGCCTTATATGCTCACACCACGTTCCAGAAAACGAACCTGTCTTCATTCAATTACGTGAGAACGAAGTCCGATGCCGATTTATAAGCATAATGTTGTTGCTAAGTTAATTCTGACCCACAAAACTGATAATCATCTTTCCACTGTCAAGCATTTTCGTGTTAAAAATAGGCTTACAACAAAGGCTTCGCCTATTTCCGTCATTAATCTCATCATTATAACCGCTCTTTCTCTCTTCCGTCTTTTATTTTTGCTTCAAATAATATTAATATGTCACTAAACAGATAGAGCCATGACACTCTGACACAGCCGCGTGTGAACATAATCGGTTTGCACGTTGTATTTCGTCGTGTCCGTATTTTTAGGAAATAGAAGCACTATAAGCTACGTAGTAGGATGTCACAAGAACCAACGAGAACTTTTCAGTGGTTAAGATGGCTTCGGAGTTTGTCAGGGCCATTGCTTTCAGCACGAAGTCCTCCAAGGATTTTAAGAGGTCAGAGAGCAGGCAGGCGGAGAAGGTGATAAAATATGGCGGCCCTCGCAGCACCTGGGAGCAGAGTGCCTCCTCTTAGCTGGCCCACTACACCACTGCAGACTAAAGGTCGCCTCCTGCAGAGCTCTGGCACTTCGAATAACTAAGGCTGTTCTAGAGAAGCAACGTGAAAAGTATACCCGCAACAGAATTCGTGCAGTTTTACCCACAGTCATGCTCTGCACGTTATTCAAAAAATGTTCAAATGTGTGTGAAATCTTATGGGACTTAACTGCTAAGGTCATCAGTCCCTAAGCTTACACACTACTTAACCTAAATTATCCTAAGGACAAACACACACACCAATGCCCGAGGGAGGACTCGAACCTCCGCCGGGATCAGCCGCACAGTCCATGACTGCAGCGCCTTAGACCGCTCGGTGCACGTTATTGTCAACTCCGTAAAGACAATAGTTGTCGATAACGACACTAGTCAGAGATTTTCCGTTCCACAAATATATGAGACGTGATAATAATTGTTACCTATATGTCTCTATAAGAGCGGTATAAAATAATCTCTTCACGATCCTTTCGCGAGCAGTATATTAATGAGCTGCAAGATATTCTTAAATTCCTCATATGCCAGAAGAAACATTAGTACACTTCTTTAGAGGTTTCCAATTAACTAGAGTTTTATTTTTGCAGTGGTGCACATGGGAACATGAAATGATTACATTTGCAGATCAGTAGCACAAGCGGGTCTGAGGTACCAGGTATCAGCCTATGCTGAAACACCCATATCAGCACGTGATGTTGTCTCCACAGGCAGCAATGCAGGTGCTGACTCTGGCATACAGCAGATAGTACAGACGTCGAATACTCTCCTGGGATACCTTATGCCATGCCTACTCGACCTTTTCACTTTGTTCTGTAAGAATTGTTTGTTGGAGAGTTGCACGAGTCACTTTGCTTTCTGTCATGTCCCAAACGTCTGGAGATCGTGCTGGCCTGGGCAGATACTGCACGTACTGCAGAGCACATTGAGTTTCGCAGTGTGGAGGCGAGCATTATCTTGCTGGAAAAACACATCACCTTCCTCTTGTAAGAAGGACAAATGAATGGGTCTAACAACATTCTGCCTGTACTGCTGGTTAGCGTCCCCTTCAGAGACACCAAAGGTGAACGGGAGTTGCAGCTTATCGCACCCAAATCATAAGGCCCGGCTTGATATCAGTGTGTCTTGGGCGAATGCACTCTACGGGACAGGGCACACCGTGCAACTTGTATGGAAATTCTCCTAAAGAGCCATCCCTCCACTCGGAAGGCCATAATTTGACACCTATCAAGCGCGCTCAGTTAGCTGTAACAAGCATGAGTGCTTCTCCGTGACGTGGTTGTCTGCTTGCCTCACACGTTTGCATCACAATGAGCCTTCTGGTTGTAACCATTCCCTTTTAAAGGACAGACACTGATGGTGCTCTGGGGTAGCTATGGCACTACGCTGTTTGTTGGCGGACGACTCTGGGGCTACTATCAGGACATCTAGTAATCCCCAGGTGGCATATGCCATCACCACATCAAAATCGACGTCGTCTTTGGAGGTGTACTAATTTTTTCCAGCTGTGTAGGTTACGGAGATATTCGCAAAATAATGTATGTCTGTGTGTAAACATATACTAGGTAAAACAACTCAAGATTCTCACGAAGTCGAAAAAATACACTCCTGGAAATCGAAAAAAGAACACATTGACACCGGTGTGTCAGACCCACCATACTTGCTCCGGACACTGCGAGAGGGCTGTACAAGCAATTATCACACGCACGGCACAGCGGACACACCAGGAACCGCGGTGTTGGCCGTCGAATGGCGCTAGCTGCGCAGCATTTGTGCACCGCCGCCGTCAGTGTCAGCCAGTTTGCCGTGGCATACGGAGCTCCATCGCAGTCTTTAACACTGGTAGCATGCCGCGACAGCGTGGACGTGAACCGCATGTGCAGTTGACGGACTTTGAGCGAGGGCGTATAGTGGGCATGCGGGAGGCCGCGTGGACGTACCGCCGAATTGCTCAACACGTGGGGCGTGAGGTCTGCACAGTACATCGATGTGGTCGCTAGTGGTCGGCGGAAGGTGCACGTGCCCGTCGACCTGGGACCGGACCGCAGCGACGCACGGATGCACGCCAAGACCGTAGGATCCTACGTAGGGGACCGCACCGCCACTTCCCAGCAAATTAGGGACACTGTTGCTCCTGGGGTATCGGCGAGGACCATTCGCAACCGTCTCCATGAACCTGGGCTACGGTCCCGCACACTGTTAGGCCGTCTTCCGCTCACGCCCCAACATCGTGCAGCCCGCCTCCAGTAGTGTCGCGACAGGCGTGAATGGAGGGACGAATGGAGACGTGTCGTCTTCAGCGATGAGAGTCGCTTCTGCCTTGGTGCCAATGATGGTCGTATGCGTGTTTGGCGCCGTGCAGGTGAGCGCCACAATCAGGACTGCATACGACCGAGGCACACAGGGCCAACACCCGGCATCATGGTGTGGGGAGCGATCTCCTACACTGGCTGAACACCACTGGTGATCGTCGAGGGGACACTGAATAGTGCACGGTACATCCAAACCGTCATCGAACCCATCGTTCTACCATTCCTAGACCGGTAAGGGAACTTGCTGTTCCAACAGGACAATGCACGTCCGCATGTATCCCGTGCCACCCAACGTGCTCTAGAAGGTGCAAGTCAACTACCCTGGCCAGCAAGATCTCCGGATCTGTCCCCCATTGAGCATGTTTGGAACTGGATGAAGCGTCGTCTCACGCGGTCTGCACGTCCAGCACGAACGCTGGTCCAACTGAGGCGCCAGGTGGAAATGGCATGGCAAGCCGTTCCACAGGACTACATCCAGCATCTCTACGATCGTCTCCATGGGAGAATAGCAGCCTGCATTGCTGTGAAAGGTGGATATACACTGTACTAGTGCCGACATTGTGCATGCTCTGTTGCCTGTGTCTATGTGCCTGTGGTTCTGTCAGTGTGATCATGTGATGTATCTGACCCCAGGAATGTGTCAATAAAGTTCCCCCTTCCTGGGACAATGAATTCACGGTGTTCTTATTTCAATTTCCAGGAGTGTATATTCAGCAATCATCTGTAGCTCAGACGTTGCAAAATGCGCTCCACGATTCTTTGTGGTAAACGCTATACAAATAGTCTGTTTCATACACGAGATATAACTTCCAAATTCCAGAATAAAATTTTCACTCTGCAGCGGAGTGTGCACTGATGTGAAACTTCCTGGCAGATTAAGAGTGTATGCCGGTCCGAGACTCTCGTTCCGGAAAGTCTATTGCCTGTGAAAAGTTTTAGTGCGACTACAAAACGAGGTTACGCATTGATTAAGGCAGTGGCTTCATAGTCTCGAAGACTAGGCTTCAAATCCTTGTCTGAAAAAATTAATTTAGATTTTCCGTGGTTTTCATGAATCACTCCAGGCTATTTGAAAGAAAATGCTTTTCGTTTTTGCTTCTTTGTCCGATGTGACTGGCTCTGCGCCTACAATGGCCTCGACGTCATCAAGAGGCAGAGCTCTGACGGTGACTGACGTTCTTTGACAAACATTAACAGATACTACGGTGTCGTAAAATTTCGACGATGAACATGCTGCGTTACCTCTCTGCTAATAACTGTCAAATATAAAGCTACCTCTTTATACAGAACCCTGAATTACTGGATAAATAACATTGGTGCTGCTTCTCCTTGTATAACACAATTACTTCCAGTTCGTGATGCCCTAAACAGAACTGTCTGTGTCAGTGGAAATTATTTATTTACTTGTTTAAATTTGTATTCCAAAAAATATTACCAAGGCAAATAAGACGCTGCATTATTGCTTAACGTTACTTTTTTAAATGCTCCTCCCGTCATTATAAACAACAGTACTGCTGAGTAACAGTACTGTGTTTGCTCAGTTTTCTCGCAACTAGAATATTTTACTGAGAATAGTTCGAGGAAAGATGTTGACATAAATTGTTATTATACTCTCGTGACAAAGACTTGCGAATCATAAACAAAAATTACAGATTGTAGCACGATAATACGACTAGTGTGTGGTCTTCGTGTGGAAGTGGCCACAGTTGCAAGCGGAGAAGATCTGCAAGTCGCTGTCCGTTGTAGCGAGACTACCACTGAAAATTCGCCCACGCGGGCCATCATTTAACCGACGTAGAGAATCACGAAGTGTACCAATAACTAAATCAGAAACGAAGATGAGGTTAAAACTCGTAATATCAATTTGCGAGCATGTTGACTTAAACAGAAAGAGAGCGCCTGATCGCTATAGAGATGCGAGTGTGATACATTGCCGAAGATTTCATTCAGTACACTGCAGTGGCTGTCGATGAGCCGAGCCCAACATGTATGGGCTGTTTGGCATTGGTCGACGCCGTCCACCTCTCCTGAGATGAATCACACAGACCCGATGGAAAGACGTCGATTCTGACGTCGCTAGTTATTTGTTTTGTCATCGAATTGGTGACTGTGAATGAAAAGTACCTGTTAGTTAAATACACTCCTGGAAATGGAAAAAAGAACACATTGACACCGGTGTGTCAGACCCACCATACTTGCTCCGGACACTGCGAGAGGGCTGTACAAGCAATTATCACACGCACGGCACAGCGGACACACCAGGAACCGCGGTGTTGGCCGTCGAATGGCGCTAGCTGCGCAGCATTTGTGCACCGCCGCCGTCAGTGTCAGCCAGTTTGCCGTGGCATACGGAGCTCCATCGCAGTCTTTAACACTGGTAGCATGCCGCGACAGCGTGGACGTGAACCGCATGTGCAGTTGACGGACTTTGAGCGAGGGCGTATAGTGGGCATGCGGGAGGCCGGGTGGACGTACCGCCGAATTGCTCAACACGTGGGGCGTGAGGTCTCCACAGTACATCGATGTTGTCGCCAGTGGTCGGCGGAAGGTGCACGTGCCCGTCGACCTGGGACCGGACCGCAGCGACGCACGGATGCACGCCAAGATCGTAGGATCCTACGCAGTGCCGTAGGGGACCGCACCGCCACTTCCCAGCAAATTAGGGACACTGTTGCTCCTGGGGTATCGGCGAGGACCATTCGCAACCGTCTCCATGAACCTGGGCTACGGTCCCGCACACTATTAGGCCGTCTTCCGCTCACGCCCCAACATCGTGCAGCCCGCCTCCAGTGCTGTCGCGACAGGCGTGAATGGAGGGACGAATGGAGACGTGTCGTCTTCAGCGATGAGAGTCGCTTCTGCCTTGGTGCCAATGATGGTCGTATGCGTGTTTGGCGCCGTGCAGGTGAGCGCCACAATCAGGACTGCATACGACCGAGGCACACAGGGCCAACACCCGGAACCATGGTGTGGGGAGCGATCTCCTACACTGGCCGTACACCACTGGTGATCGTCGAGGGGACACTGAATAGTGCACGGTACATCCAAACCGTCATCGAACCCATCGTTCTACCATTCCTAGACCGGTAAGGGAACTTGCTGTTCCAACAGGACAATGCACGTCCGCATGTATCCCGTGCCACCCAACGTGCTCTAGAAGGTGTAAGTCAACTACCCTGGCCAGCAAGATCTCCGGATCTGTCCCCCATTGAGCATGTTTGGAACTGGATGAAGCGTCGTCTCACGCGGTCTGCGCGTCCAGCGCGAACGCTGGTCCAACTGAGGCGCCAGGTGGAAATGGCATGGCAAGCCGTTCCACAGGACTACATCCAGCATCTCTACGATCGTCTCCATGGGAGAATAGCAGCCTGCATTGCTGTGAAAGGTGGATATACACTGTACTAGTGCCGACATTGTGCATGCTCTGTTGCCTGTGTCTATGTGCCTGTGGTTCTGTCAGTGTGATCATGTGATGTATCTGACCCCAGGAATGTGTCAATAAAGTTCCCCCTTCCTGGGACAATGAATTCACGGTGTTCTTATTTCAATTTCCAGGAGTGTAATTACGAAGTTGAAGTTTCTGTGTTACTTTCGTTGGCTGTTGAGATACCATGCATATAAGGAGTGTTCAAAGATCTATTTTTATGAACTTTGTTTAAGGTAAAACTCGTTGGAGCTTAGTGAATTTGTGATTGCCCAGTGTTATCCACCGTCAACTAACACAACAGGGGGAGAAGATGCACTAAGTAACCCCCAAAGCTATCTACCTTCTCAAAAATATACATTACATTAAGAGCTGTATGAGAAATGAGGCGCCCTCCTTGTTGTCCAATTCAGTGGTAGATTTCCTCATAGTTTCTGTGCCGCGTTATACCTTGAGGATCGTTGTTGGAGCAAGTGCGACAGGATCATTGCTAGCAGTTACTACGTGAGCATTCTCAACGACGTCAATTACGACTGGCGCCTACAAATCTAACCACCAGGGATAGATTTTCAAAGCAAAAGATGGTTCAAATGGCTCTGAGCACTATGGGACTTAACTTCTGAGGTCATCAGTCCCCTAGAACTGATAACTACTTAAACCTAACTAACCTAAGGACATCAAAGACATCCATGCCCGAGGCTGGATTCGAACCTGCGATCGTAGCGGTCGCGCGGTTCCATACTGAAGCGCCTAGAACCGTTCGGTCACATCGGCCGCCGTGTCATTCTCGTTAAATAGCAAAAGTTCAGTTTACAACCAGTCAAATCAGAACCTACTCATTCGCAGTCATTGATCTATTGGGGAGACATTAAAACACATATTTGTGTCATCATTCTACAGTAGGAGTAATTTCGACACATTTATACAGAGGGAACAGTGCAAGGTCTTCAGTTTTGGGGGCAATTTAGTGATGCCAAAAGCACAGTCGTATTTTACATTACAGTCAACAGCTGAATATAGAACTATATAATATTTTATACTGTGTCAGGACACTATGCTCGTTATATGATATAAGACCTCCTTCAAAATTAATTACGAAACGGAAACCACCTTCAAACAGTGGCATACGTTTGTTGTGAAACTTAAAGGTTTCTCTTATATTGTTAATAAGTAAAGGTACGTACATAAGCTATAATTTACATAAAAACATCTTAAATTGGTATCCACAAGAGTACTATAACGTTTATATAAATGAAATATTATTACTTCTTCATTTCTTCATACTACATGAGGTAAAGGCGATATGCTTGTGGTTGTTTTTCTTAGGTTCGAAACTCGTTGCAGATAAATAAATCGTTCAGTCAATTAAATTGCGACTGATTTCAGTGTTTTTCTCACTGTCAAAGTTCTCAGCAGTCACAAAGTTATCAAACCAACAGAGATAAAATTCTAACATATTGTTGCACGCATAGCTCGGCCATTACCAGCTACTATGACATCTTCAACTGCTGTACTCTCTCTTGAGAAATGAGAAGTCGAGCGTACAAAATTGCATATTCATTCTGAACTAAGAAATTCAGGTCAATCATACAAACAGATTACACGCAATCTTCGACAGATTTTAAAAAATATCGTATCAGCCAATTGTACCGTATGTTGCTTTTTTCTTTTTTATCAATCCAACCCTCACTTCCATAAAGACAGGCACACCCATTGTTTTGTAAAACTTTTTTTCTCTTTTTCATCTTTTTCTTAGAACAAATCTTTACATTAATAATAATAATAACAACTCCGCAACAAAAATTGTTGACCACGCGTTACCCAGTGACCGTTGTGTCATCATCTGTAAATGGCGTCATCGGATGTCACTATGGATCGGCATTGGTCTCCAAGCTGTTCGCGCTAGGTTTCCCAAATTGGGGCCGCTATTTCTAGTTCAAGGAGACCCTCACTTATCCCAACAGAATTAGCTCACCACTTAATAGTTCTGGGGATGGCACCTGCAAAAGAGCACTATTTGGCTGTATCCTAAAAGCCAACAGCATCCTATCACCAGGGAGGAATCTAAAACCACATCTGTTTTATTAGCATCGGGCGTGAAACCCTTTGGACGGCTGCTGAAGGTCCACTAATCACATACAGTAATTCCAGTGAATACTAATCCGCAGACAACGTACATAGTGCTCCCCAATGTAGTTTTCGCAGGTGTACTTCTACACTAGTCAGCGCCGCCGTAAGAAATTCCAGGAGCAAAGCAAATATCAATCAGCATTACACATGCGACAAATATCACACATAAATTATGAACTACTGATATGGGTTAACAAATCACTTTTTCTGTCGCAGGTGGCCAACCAAATTTTTCGTATAGTAACATAATATGGTTTCATTTAATGATTTATTTGCTCTTACAGGTTCATTTGGGTAATTGTGGAATAAATTTGATAAATTAAAACAAAATTTCACACTGTGTCTTTTACATGTTCTACGTTTTTAGCCTTTTTTGTAATCAAATCTCAGGTTATTCTTAAGACCCAAAGTTATTCTACGACCTGCAAGACAATCCCATTTTATTAATAACCTGAAAGGTAGGGCCATCTATTCGAATCTGACCCACTACAGAGATTAGCTCTTATCACCAAACTGGTAGTGGTGCAGAGCGTACACAATTAGGAATATTTGGAAGGAGATTTCGAGTTCCAACATATGTCTTACAACAAAGGGAAACCTCCCGATAAATCTTAATGGGAGTTTGAGGACATATTAAATTTATATCTAGGACAATGCATCACACAAAAGCTTTAACTGCTAATATGTTATTGCTGCTATGTTTATAGTCTAAAATCAGTAGGTAATACTGCTATAGAAGAAATATCAATGAAAAGCATTAGGCAGATCTTACTCAGCAAAATGAATGTTAAAGCTATCCTGGCGTTTGTTTATACAGAGAGAAAGTCAGTTTTGCAATTCATATTAATGTAACTGCACTGATGGTACTGTTAAAGTTCATTGCCTCTTTCAGACAAATTATTACGCCCTGCACTGGTGTTTCTGTTGTCACAAAACAAACACTGATGCTAGAAGATGTGTACACAAATATGAGGCCTCAACTTTCACACATAACCATTATCTCAGCTTACTGCAGTCGAAACTTATGCCACGTCGCTGTCGCTATGCGATGTTGCTTCTCTCTGACAACAATAGCGGTGCTCAACGCTAAGCAGTTTCGACATCAGTTGTTCAAAATGAAATGCATGTGGCTCACCTCCTCAGCTTGGAAACAACACAGAATTCATATCGATAATTATTAAAATCTCAGATGGTACCCACACAATATACTTTGGGGCAGGAGGACGTGGAATATAACTACATAGAATCATAGTTTCCGAATGTTCGCAGACGCTTGATCAGTTTTGGGCAATGCTACATATTTATTAAACACTCAACCAATCACAAAAAACAGCAAATGCTTCTGTAAGGGTTTTCTTGGAATACAAAGTTGTCCTCACAGTTTCGTAGCAGCCTTTTCTGATCAAATGAGTAGCCTATTCTTTTTTTATTTTTTTATTTACACGTCAAGTTCCGTAGGACCAAATTGAGGAGCAAATCTCCAAGGTCATGGAACGTGTCAGTACATGAACTTACAAGATACAAGTAATAACAGATAAAAATAAATGTTCATGAGCCTGAAAAAAAGTCTGTCCATAAGTTTACGTAAACGCTATCAGCAATACAATAAGAACCAGCTTAATTTTTCAAGGAACTCCTCGACAGAATAGAATGAGTGACCCATGAGGAAACTCTTCAGTTTCGATATGAAACCGATTGGATTACTGCTAAGATTTTTGAATTCGAGTGGCCGCTTATTGAAAATGGATGCAGCAGTATACTGCACACCTTTTTGCACAAGAGTTAAGCAAGTCCGATCCAAATGGAGGTTTGATTTCTGCCGAGTATTAACCGAGTGAATGCTGCTTATTCTTGGAAATAAACTAATATTGGTAACAAGAAACGACAATAAGGAATATACATATTGAGAGGCCAATGTCAAAATACCCAGACTCGTGAACAGAGGTCGACAAGAGGTTCGTGAACTCACTCCGCTTATTACCCGAACCGCCCGTTTCTGAGCCAAAAATATCCTTCTAGAATGGGAAGAGTTACCCCAAAATATAATACCATACGACATAAGTGAATGAAAATAAGCAAAGTAGACTAATTTACGTGTCGAAGTATCACTTACTTTTCATACCGTTCGAATAGTAAAAATGGCAGTATTAAGCCTTTGAACATGATTCTGAACGTGGGCTTTCCACGACAGCATACTATCTATCTGAACACCTAGGAATTTGAACCGTTCAGTTTCACTAATCATATGCCCATTCTGTGAGATTAAAACGTCAGGTCTTGTTGAATTGTGTGTCAGAAACTGTATAAACTGAGTCTTAATGTGATTTAACGTTAGTTTATTTTCTACAAGCCATGAACTGAGGTCATGCACTGCACAATTTATCACCACGTAAGTGACTATTTAAAAGTTATTGAAACATAACATGAATGTGTCACTATTCAAGCGAGATCTTTGAGTTAGTTTTTGCAATTCTTGCTCACGTTTGTCAAAAAGTTATCATGAACTACATAATTACGTTCGTTCGATCATTACCCCAAGAATTCTTCCATTCAACACGAAGACGCCAGTGCTACACTGTCTTTCTTGTTTTATCTGTACGCGGCTTGACCAATGAGAATATATGTGTAGTACTTTCTACATAATTTATGTTACAAATGACAAAATTTCTTCAGCGAAAATCAACGTTTCTTTCACAATTCACTTCTACGAGCAGATTTTGACAAAAGGTTTGCGTTAGTCAACACTGAATTTTTCCGCCGTACTGGGTCACACTTTTGAATTTCTCAGCTACAGAACTGAACCATCGACGGGTACAGTTTGAATAGAAGAGAAGAAGTGTTTTAAATATGCCACAAAAATAGAAAAAAATTCAGCATAAATGTTGCACTGGCCTAAACTTCGCAGTTAAAACTTCTGTTGTAATAACTGCTTTTTGATCTTTCTCTTTATCCATCTTATTACGTATGTAGCTTGAAAATTTTCAGAATTAAACTATTCTCTGTTAAATATTGTGCAAATGGTCACTTATCATTATAGTCAGTCATGGCCATTGTCTGTGTTAAAATCTGGAAGTTACCTTCCTTGGTAACGCAAGAATTTTCAACATTCTCTCATCCTAAAGATAACAATCACCCCCGTAAACCTGGCACGGTCCACTGTAGTTATTGTTGGCAGATGTTACATTCGACTTTTCGCTACGTCTGAAATTAGTACCTTCACTGCTTTCACATACAGGTCAATAAACAATAAGAATAGCAATAAAGGTAATTCTGTTCTCGTTACTGAAATGGATACCACTCCCACATCAAAGCGGACGTATTACTGCTAGTGACGGCTGCATATTCGGGGTTAGACAGACGGCAAACGTACATAACCTACGCCCAGTCACAGCACAGGCCCAAAATATGGACCACTCCGTCATCCATTTTTAGTGGCTTGTCACGGCAACTCTATAAACTTTTTGTTACCGATAAAAATACTGAAACGAAAGTCTTGCCGCTGGAAGTGCCACGCGGAAAAAAATTCCGTCTCAAACTGGACCGACTAGGATTTCGGCAACGCCCCTGTTCTTGCGCAGATTTTTATGTCAGCTCTTTGGCGAAGGCCCGCCGAGGGCGAGACTAATTGAAGGATAAATCTGAAGAGGCTCTTTAACTTTCATTTCGACGGCTGGAACAGCAATAAAGAGGCGAGACGGAGCCGCCTGATGCTGGGTAATTGAAGAGGGCGAGCAGACCCCGACGTCGTAATTCTCGAGAGAGCAGACCGAACCTCGTTCCTACCGGACCGCCTCCTCGCAACGCGAGCCCCAAAAAATAAATATCCAGTCTCGTAAATTGAGGCCTAACTATGCCTTCCTTTCACGGTGAACTCGTGATGTGGCTGGTTCGACTCTGAATGTCCTAGTCGTTTTCGTCTCCTGATGACTGGCACTCTGATTCCGTTTCTTCACAAAGTTGTTAGAATGATGACATCTTTGTATTTGACATCTCAGTTCTAGGACAGTAAAACTATGGAGACCGAA
Source organism: Schistocerca americana (assembly GCF_021461395.2). Classification (NCBI taxonomy): domain Eukaryota; kingdom Metazoa; phylum Arthropoda; class Insecta; order Orthoptera; family Acrididae; genus Schistocerca; species Schistocerca americana. The sequence continues at coordinate 917,733,670 of NC_060119.1, read as the reverse complement.
ATCTCTGCTTTACTGTATGTGAGAGACGTCACGCCAAGAACTATGGAAGCGTGACTGTCTGCTCTTGTTCTTAGCTGCGAACAATTATAACTGTTTCTGTCGAAGTACGTGACGTCGTCTATGTTTTGTTTCTATGGACAGGTACCCTTCCTCTCACTGTAACATTATGCTAAGAAGAGTAAAATTGTATATGCTCCCTGTCTGGAAATCTGGTATCGGTCCCACGCACGTAAATAATATTCTTGGCTGGGTAGCATGCGTTTTTTGTAAACAGTCTCCTTTGTAGACTGACTGCATTAAGTCTGCAACTGCTTTACCTACTATTTAGTCTACGTGATCATTCCCTTACAAATAACCGACCGGTAAGGCCAAGCGGTTCTAGGCGCTTCAGTCTGGAACCGCGCGACCGCTATGGTAGAAGGTTCGAGTCCTGCCTCGGGCATGGGTGTGTGTGATGTCTTTAGGTTAGTTAGGTTTAAGTAGTTCTAAGTTCTAGGGGACTGCTGACCTCAGATGTTATGTCCTATAGCGCTCAGAGCCATTTTGAACCCTTACAAACAACGAAAAGGTACTTTTGTTTGCTGACCAATTCCAAATTGACTCTTTCATGTTATAGTCATATGATACTATGCTTTTTCGTCTTGTGACTTGCAGAAGTTTACCTTTATGAACATTTAAAGCAAGTTGCCAATATCTGCAACATTATAAAATCTTGTTAACATCCAACTAAATTTAAGCAGCATTTCTCGGACACTACTTCATTATAGATTACTACATCGTATACAAAAAGTCTGAGATTGCTATTAATATTGTATGCAAGATCATTAATATACAACATGGAGAGCAAGGGTACCAACACACTTCCCTGGGGCACATCCGAAACTCCTTCTACATCTGACGAAGACTCTCCATCCAAGATAATTTTATAATTTTCTGCGTTCTGCCTCCCCAAGAAACCGTCAGCCTTGTCGCTCGATACTCCTTATGATTGTACTTTCGATAATAAGAGTAGGTGTGTCTGAAGGAAATGCTTTTCGAGAACCAAGAAATATTGCGTCTGCCGGACTTCCTTCATACATGACTTTCAGGATGTCTTATGAGAAAATTGTGAGTTTAGTTTCACATGATAGATGTTTTCGGAATCCATGATGCTTGGGACGGATGAGGTGCGCTGTTTTATGTACACGATATTTTGTTCAGATAGTTATTAATATGTATACTGCAACGCCTCAAGGACAGAAAACCCCAATTAACAAACTTTGAGGAAACTTAAAGTAGGAAAGTGAGTCAACTTGACGGTGACGGCAACTATTGACGATAAAATCTACACTGGTAATATTTTGATTAACAAATGGCTCCAAATGGCTCTGAGCACTATGGGACTTAACTTCTGAGGTCATCAGTCCCCTAGAACTTAGAACTGCTTAAACCTAACTAACCTAAGGACATCACACACATCCATGCCCGAGGCAGGATTCGAACCTGCGACTGTAGCGGTAGTGCGGTTCCAAACTGTAGCGCCTATAACCGCTCGGTCACTCCAGCCGGCTTTGATTAACAGCCATATCATTCAAATACTGAGAAAAGCATACAAAAACGGGAGGTAAAAGGAAAGGATTATCATAGATTCTTTATCAAACACCTATAGAATAAATTCAAAATCATATGAACGAAGGTTAAATCCAAGAAAGTTATTCAGTCAAAGATAACATTTACCATGGAAGAGAGCTGTAGCCGCATCGAAAAGGAAATTCAATGCTACTACAATGCCACTCGGATATGGAAATGTTCAGTTAGTTAGTTGCTCTTGAGTCGCTCTAGAGTACTTTTGCGATAATTGTCTGGAAGCAAACGCTATTAATTGTTTCAGTTTTGGAAGTTTGATAATTTGCGAGATAGAGATTGAAGTATTGCTCAGTCATTTGACTGAAGAAAGTTAATCTGTACCGTTCTCAACACGACGGTATAGTAAGACGAGTGGTGGACTTCGATTGAGTGATATTGGTTTATCGGACTTAGCCTTCGTACTGATGAACAGTTACAAATCTTGAGAGCAATTGATCAACGACAGAAAAATAATTCGCAGCCTTGAGTAGGACATAATAAAACGAAGACACAAAGAAAGACAAGTACGCTGATTGGTCAAAAGTTGTCGTCAGCGTCACGATTACTGAAAAGAAATTAATCTTGAATGACATATCGGAGTGAGTGTATGGTAGGGACTAATCATTAATTATAGAAAGAACAATAAAATCCGAGTCAAAAGATAAATCTTACGTGTCGCCTAACTCTTTAAACTATTTAAATGACTAAGTGAGTACAGTGAAGAGTGAATAGTTAAAATCAGTATTACGGCGCATTTAGAAAAAAAAATTACTCCAACATAAGTTGTCTCTGGAGTTATGTCGGACCGTTATTAATAACTGGACGTAGCAACGGCATAGCAACGGAATAGTAGACAGAAAAACTTCATACTCACTATGTATGATGTGAAAAACGACCGTAATGATGAAATCAAGAATCAAGATTTTATTTCATCACGGAACTAACCGAGCGTAAAAATAAAAAATAAACTATTGCAGTTTACCAGTTCGCACGAAGTGAGAAGACTGTTGCGGACAGGTAACAGCAGATTTCTAAGCCACGCGAGGAGTTGTGTTCTTACCAGAGTTGGAGGTGCTGTTCCTCTCACATCGACGGGGACGAACATCGTTACGAGTCGCGTCTCTTTCCGGTGAGTGAAGGAGGACGGAAGGGACGTCACAATACGACGTTTAGTTGAAATTACTGGGCGTGTTCCAGAATTGTATTGTAAGAGACGCACAGACAAACCATTTCCTGTGTATGTACACAGGTGTGCAAAACTTAAGGACGAAAGTAAATTTCGCTTGTTCTGTCACTGCTAACGTGATGATACTTGGACCATACACAGAAAGAACTGCTACAGCGTAGAACAGAATGTAACTGAAAGAAATATGGAATGACACATGCACAGAAAGAACTGCTACAGCATAGAACAGAATGTAACTGAAATAAATATGCAGTGAGACATACACAGAAAGAACTGCTACAGCTTAGAACAGAATGTAACTGAAATAAATATGCAATGAGACATACACAGAAAGAACTGCTACAGCATGGAACAGAATGTAACTGAAAGAAATATACAATGAGACATACAGGAAAGAACTGCTACAACATAGAACAGAATGTAACTGAAAAAAATATGGAATGACACATGCACAGAAAGAACTGCTACAGCATAGAACAGAATGTAACTGAAAGAAATATGCAATGAGACATACACAGAAAGAACTGCTACAGCATAGAACAGAATGTAACTGAAAGAAATATGGAATGACACATTCACAGAAAGAACTGCTACAGCATAGAACAGAATGAAACTGAAAGAAATATGGAATGACACATTCACAGAAAGAACTGCTACAGCATAGAACAGAATGTAACTGAAAAAATATGGAATGACACATGCACAGAAAGAACTGCTACAGCATAGAACAGAATGTAACTGAAAGAAATATGCAATGAGACATTCACAGAAAGAACTGCTGCTACAGCATAGAACAGAATGTAACTGAAAGAAATATACAATGAGACATACAGGAAAGAACTGCTACAACATAGAACAGAATGTAACTGAAAGAAATATGCAATGAGACGAACAGAAATGACACTTTTGCTCCCATACAGTAATTACACTGAAGTCATTGCGATTTGTGATGGCCCCCTGGACATTACAAAAGGTGAGACCCGGTTCTGAATAGGGTGCGTACCCACCACGGGCAGCAGTGCACACCCTGCAACGTGCTTCCATGCTGGCCACAAGACGTGGGGAGTCCATGAGGTAGGACGGTTGACAACTGCTGGATGGTCTTTGGTGCGTATAGACGCGCTGCAATACGTCTTCCCAACGCATCCCGCACGCGCTCGACGGTATTTAAGTCGGTTGGAACCGAGCGAGGTGGCGCAGTGGTTAGCACACTGCACTCATATTGGGGGGACGACGGTTCAAACCCTCATCTGGCCATCCTGATTTAGGTTTCCCGTGATTTCCCTAAATTGGGGACGGTTCCTTCAAAAGGGCACGGCCGACTTCCTCCTACGTGCTTCCCTAATCCCACGGGACCGATGATCTCGCTGTTTGGTCCCCTTGTAATCCCTGTGACACAGTACTCGTTAAAGCCTGTGCTATGGTAAGTGAGCGGGATTCACCTTATGAGAAAGGATTTTCGTATGGAATCGACCGTGTGTACTTGAATGGTGGCAAATCAGACTTACATCCACACTGTAATAACAATGATCCGTCAAGTAAGTTCGAAATGCAATTACACGTCAAGATGGATCAAAAGCAACACAGAAGATGCTACCAATTTGATAATAATACGGTCGCCGGCCTAATTAGGCATTAACTGAGTTTCTTCCCTGTACAAGTTGGTATGTATTCATTCAAAACAACAAGTTGTAACACTGCATAATATAGTAGAACTTTAGAACCAGAAAATCTATTGAACTGATAGTTTCACGTTCTATACTGATATGGAAACCCATGAATACATAACCTTACACTATAATGTATACTACAAAACTTTATACTGTCTATTGATCTGATTAAAATCGGGCGTAGGTTACCCTAGAAATTGCACTTTCGTGCTACACACAAAATGTCAATTTTGATAAAGATAAAACACTGATAAATTTTGACTTTTATATTGACTTTAACTTTTGCTGGTCAAACCAATTTAGAACACTCCAGAATTCAAATGAATGAGGGGGGGGACCCCGAAACTGTTATGATCGCTGTATTTAAAAAAATGATTACTGAATTTATTATGCGTTCAAGATTTCCAGTATATAAGTTATTACTCTTTTCATCTTATTTACTGCTCTTTTAAATGCCTTTAAATATGTCTCGAAATAATAAACTTCATTACTATATCAATACTAAAGTTATCTTTCAACTTCATTAGACCTTCGTTATTCATTTACTGGTTCATTAACAAAACATTTCTTTAAACACCATTCTAATATAGCTATTTCTGCAAATAATTATTATTAACACAAATTTTAATATTCATTTCGGGACACTCGGATTGCACAACATTTGGAAAGGACCCTGTCTAGGTTAGTTGTGAGGATAATTAAATGATGGGAAAGTTCTGGTAAAATTTAGGTTATTACTGCACCAAATAAACACAGTTAACTCTCTGATCCACACGAATACAGTACTAAAAGTTTCAACCTGCTAATATCGACGCGGCGGTTGGCGGGCGGCGCGATGGCGAGGCACAGAGCACACATACAACCACAGCTATGGCTCTTGACGTATCGGCACTTTAATTCTTCTTAGCGTAGCAATACTTTTCCATTTAGTGCCTATGGAATTTTGCCATGCTGTGTGGGCGTTGGAACGGCATACCCGAGGTTCAGTGAAGCTACGTCTTCCAGGAGAGCCTCCTCGCTCCAGAAGGTGTTGCTCAAACCAGTGCCAAACTCCAACTACTACTGTGCCCGTTGTGCCGTGCAGTGCCCGTGCACATTTTCCCGAACTCGTCTGCCATCCACCTTTTACCGCTCCCTTGCAGACAGGGTATTCACCCGAGGCTTTGCATTCTACATATCCTAACACATTGCCTACGTATGGACCAGACGCACAGTTACAATTTTAAACATCTTACAACAGTCTCAACATTTGTGACATTTCAATTCTATTACAATATAACTTCACATTTGACATCAACATTAATATTCACATTGAAACTTATTTACAGTTTTCTTAACACAATGGCATGAAACAGAAAAATTGAAATCAGAACATCAATTACACAAGTTTATCGAAAAATCTGATGGCAAAAATAATTTTTATGTACAATAGTACGGCGTCGTTGTTGTTACACCCTCCCCAAAGTCAACCAATCAAGTCGGGGCGGGGGAATTGTCCGGTCAGTTCATTCGCTGAATAGCCTCTCGTTCCAAGAGCTACTCCATCCGCTCAGTTCGACGCGGTCTGGCGTTGTCATGCCTAACAATGAAGTTAGAACCGAATGCAGCCCTGAAAAGACGCACACGGAGAAGTACTACTGTGTCACAATAACGTTGACCGTTGAGTGTACTGGGTTCAAAGATTTGGAGGTAAGTACACACATCCAAAGTTATGCCTTTCCACACCGTAACGCTTGGAGCACCAAACCAATCATGTTCGACAGTTTTCCTGGAGGCATTACGTGCTCTCACTTCTCGTCATATGTCGGTGCGTCTAGAATCACTACTCAGACTGAATCTGCTCTTATCCGAAAGGAACACGGGACCCCACCCCTCGCTGATCCAGTCCTGTTTTCTTGGCACCGTCACAGACGGTGCCACCGATGTGCGGTTGTCAACGAAACACAACATACCATCCACCGGGCAAAGAGACCGCCCCATCAGTCGCCGAGCCAATGTTGAGTGTGACACTGCGTGCCTTGTAGTCCTATTAAATGTGGTTGCTGTGCACACGCTGTTTGATGTGCGTACCTTCTTGGCTATATGTCACATAATGATAATCTACTGCTGTAGTTGATCGTGGTCGATCAACTCCTTTCCTTCGACCAGCAGTACCTGTGGTTCGGAACACTCCTCCCGCACCTGAAACGATGCTTCGGGCAATACCAAACTCCTGGGCTATACTCGCCACACCTCGGCCTCCTTCCACTTTCCCGAAGATTCATTCTCGTGTAAAGTCGTCCAAATGTTACCACGACGTATTGTAAGGAAGAACCCAACATAGTACACCGTACCTGCTAGCTGATTGACATATAATTGTCTTTTCCCCTTCTTTGAGCTGCCTCGTGTTACGGGGTCAACCCGACTGGGCATCTACAGCCACAATGACTTCACGCCATGTGACGTCCAGCTTCCTGTGAAAAACTGGGAAACATCTGGCAACGCCCTCCCCCAATTTCATTCATTTCGACCGAATGGTTATCTATCTCGTCCTTAAATTTTTCAGAGCAGTGTATATACACTACTGGCCATTAAAATTGCTACTCCAAGAAGAAATTCAGATGATAAACGGGTATTCATTGGACAAATATATTATACTAGAATTGACTTGTGATTTCATTTTCACGCAATTTGGGTGCATAGATCCTGAGAAATCAGTACCTAGAACAACCACCTCTGGCTGTAATAACGGCCTTGATACGCCTGGGCATTGAGTCAAACAGAGCTTGGATGGCGTGTACAGGTACAGCTGCCCATTCAGCTTCAACACGGTACCACAGTTCACCAAGAGTAGTGACTGGCGTCTTGTTGCTTGGCAACTATTGACCACACTTTTCAGTTGGTGAGTGATCTGAAGAATGTGCTGGCTAGGGCAGCAGTCGAACATTTTTTCTATTCAGAAAGGCCCGTACAGGACTTGCAACAAGCGGTCGTGCGTTATCCTGTTGAAATGTAGGGTTTCGCAGCGATCGAATTAATGGTAGAGCCACGGGTTGTAACACATCTGAAATGTAACGTCCACTGTTCAAAGTGCCGCCAATGCGAACAAGAGCTGACCGAGACGTGTAACCAATGGCACTCCATACCATTACGCCGGGTGATACGCCAGTATGGCGATGACGAATGCACGCTTCCAATGTGCGTTCACCGCGATGTCGCCAAACACGGATGCGACCATCATGATGCTGTGAACAGAACCTGGATTCATCCCAAAAAATGACGTTTTGCCATTCGGGCACCCAGGTTCGTCGTTGAGTGCGCCATCGCAGGCGCTCCTGTCTGTGATGCAGCGTCAAGGGTAACCGCAGCCATGGTCTCCGAGCTGATAGTCCATGCTGCTGCAAAAGTCGTCGAACTGTTCGTGCAGATAGTTGTTGTCTTGCAAACGTCCCCATCTGTTGACTCAGGGATCGAGACGTGGCTGCAAGATCTGTGACAGCCATGCGAATAAGATGCCTGTCATCTCGACTGCTAATGATACGAGGCCGTTGGGATCCAGCACGGCGTTCCGTATTACCCTCCTGAACCCACCGATTCCATATTCTACTAACAATCATTGGATCTCGACCAACGCGAGCAGCAATGTCGCGATATGATAAACCGCAATGGCGATAGGCTACGATCCGACCTTTATCGAAGTCGGATACGTGATGGTACGCATTTCTCCTCCTTACACGAGGCATCACAACAACTTTTCACCAGACAACGCCGGTCAACTGCTGTTTGTGTATGAAAAATCTGTTGGGAACTTTCCTCATGTCAGCACGTTGTAGGTGTCGCCACCGGCGCCAACCTTGTGTGAATGCTCTGGAAAGCTTATCATTTGCATATCACAGCATCTTCTTCCTGTCGGTTAAATTTCGCGTCTGTAGCATGTCATCTTCGTGGTGTAGCAATTTTAATGGCCAGCAGTGTAGATTAGGTAGTTTGCAATGTTTAAAATAAATCGTGGTTTGTATTATTATGTAACTTAGTTGGTCAAATGTCGATGCTGCTAGAATGCTCCGAAACTGTCACTTCTGCTCAATGTGACATAATGCAGGTTTATATGACTTCTGTCACGTTTTTATTTATTTTTTATTGACAATTCATCACTGACTACCATCTTTCTTGCGTTATTCCCGGGGATTAATTACAAGTATGGAACCTTGCTCTGAATGTCCCATACCGTACAGTGTGTCGCTGCAATTCGAAATTTTCGCAATGAATTTACTGCCATTGTTTTAAACTTACGTAATTGTGATCTAAAAGTGAAGCCTGTTACAAGGGGAAAAGAACAGTTCTTCATATATGTTTAAGATGCACCTACGACAGTTAATAAACTTATGAACGAGATGTGTAAGGAACAATTACCACGTTAAAATCTTAATACGTGTATGATTTTTTAGCACGAATGGCTCACTTATTTATTAACGTTATGCAATTAGCCTTACAATAAATGTTCATCACAAATACAAGGGCTAGTTACACTACTGTCACCACCGCCTATGTTCTATGTCACCGCGCAGTAACCACCAACAGACGGCAGGTGTTAGCACTAGCAGTAGAGGGTATATAAGGTGTCTTGGGGGGAAAGCGGAAAACAGAGCAATCGTTGCCGTAATATAGATAAGAGCCCACTATCATACCAAACGGGAAACTTATTTAAAAAGAAAAATATCACAATCAGCCTTTCCACAAATAATAAATTACAAAAAAAGTAATCCCTGATGTAAATACCTCCAAGAGTCCCTACTCTAAATCAGGAATATACATGCCGAAAATTCTACATTGGACAGACAGGCAGAAATTTTGAAGTTAGATACAAAGAACACATTGATGCTTTAAGGCTTGGGAACTTGAACAAATCTACATTTGCAGCCAATATTGCTGAAGAAAACCATTCAGTGAGAAACATTGAGAACAACTTAAAAATTTTGCATCTAGCAGAAAAAGGAGCCACTATGAATATATTAGAAGAAATAGAAATACTGTAAGTAGGCTGTTTATGTTTTCTCTATGTAAGTAGGCTGTTTATGTTTTCTCTATGTAAGTAGGCTGTTTATGTTTTCTCTATGTAAGTAGGCTGTTTAGGTTTTTTATTGGTAACGCCACCTCTGTATGACAATCACTGGCTGTGCTGTGTGCAGTCTGTGGCTGCTTTGCATTGTTGTAATACTCGCCATTGTAGTGTTAGGCAGCTGGCTGTGAACAGCGCGTAGCGTTGCGCAGTTGGAGGTGAGCCGCCAGCAGTGGTGGATGTGGGGAGAGAGATGGCGGAGGTTTGCAATTTGTCATGAACTGATATATATATTATGACTTGTGATGATATTAAGGTAAATACATTGTTTGTTCTCTATTAATATCTTTCATTTGCTAACTATCCCTATCAGTAGTTAGTGCCTTTAGTAGTTTGAATCTTTTATTTAGCTGGCAGTAGTGGCGCTTGCTGTATTGCAGTAGCTTGAGCAGCGAAGATTTTTGTGAGGTAAGTGATTTGTGAAAGGTATAGTTTAATGTTAGTCAGGGCCATTCTTTTGTAGAGAATTCTGAAAGTCAGATTGCGTTGCGCTAAAAATATTGTGTGTCAGGTTAAGCACAGTCTCGTGTAAGAATTGTTCAAAGGGGACGTTTCATATGTCGACCCTTAGCCTAGGATACCTCACTGGAATCTTCTGATTTTTTCTTGTAGTTTGTGTATTTAGTGTAGATTTTGTTTATTGCTAGCGCGTAATTGTAGAGAAAATCTCCTTTGTAGTTGTAGTTTTCATTGTTGTAGAGTAAAACAGTTGTGGCATGCATGTAGATTTGCACCAAGTATTTCGCAGCTGCAATTAACTAGACATTATTTCCATTGCTACGTTATTTTATTTTGCTCTTCAAATTGTGTTTTTCTGTGTTGTCGTGTGAAATACTGTGACAATAATGGCGTGTGAAAAACGTAATACTAGGCTCCAAAGTAAACTGAGAAATGACAGTGAAGACGAAGGCAGTGTGTTAGCGCCGCAGAGTAATGAATTAACTGATGTTCAAAGTAGTAATTTGGTAATCGTGCATAGGGAAATGGAGCGGGCAGCAAACAATGGCACGGACAGTGAAACAATTAGTGAAGAGGGAAGCATTATCGATCGATCGGTCGGCAACAGCTCGCCTCAGGAATCCGAAATGACAGGACACAATTTCGCAAATACTGTAGATTCAGGTTTTGGGTTATCACAGTTTTCTCAAATAAGTCAAGACGCATTTTCTGCTTGTCAAAATGTGAATGTTGCCGGTGCAAATGCACTGCCGAAAAGTGTAGAGAAACAGATTCCAGACACTAATACATTATTATTGCAATTAATGCAACAAATGGAACAAAATCAGAGACAAACACAGCAAAAGCTTCAAAAGTTAGACACAATGGAACAAAATCAGAGACAAACACAGCAAAAGCTTCAAAAGTTAGACACAATGGAAGAAAATCTTAAAAAGTTAGACTCATTGGAGCAAACTCTTGAACGAACACGTGAGGATTTAACTGCTGAGTTACATCACATTGAATCGAAATGTCAAAAAGTCTGTAATGACGTAAAAACACAAATTTGTGAGCATTTCCAACCTATTTTTTCGCGTTATGAAAATGCACTACAGAATCACGAAGCAGCTATAAAAGAACTTCAAACTATTGTTCATGAAAATCATGAGACCTTGCAAGCAAAATTTGACTCAGTTGCATCTACCGATACGGTTATGCAACTTGCAAAAACTCAGGAAAACTTAAAGGTCACAGTAGACACGATTGCAACACAAATGGACACTCTGAAACTTGGTTCAGAAAAACATAGAGAGGAAATGATTTCACTATCGGATAAAGTAGCCGAACTTTCAGATCAGTTCACTAACTTATCTACAAAGGTAGATGATGATCTGAATGACACAACACCTGTAGCTTTCATGGACACTGAAGAGTATGAACAAATTAGAAAATTCAAACAAAATCAAAATCAAATCAATACACAGTACAAAAGAGAAATCCGGGAAGTGCAAGATCAGTTGGCACAAGTAGTACAAGAATTACGTATTTCAGAGGACACTCGCGCCCCAATACGGGAAGAGGGACATACAAATACGGAACAGACACAAAATAATAACACAGGGCATTTCGGAAGTAATGAAAGAAATTGGGAATGTGCACCGAATTTTGAGATGGAACGGCCGACACGAGCTAACAATGACCGATATGCGACTCGCCGACATGATGATTTTGACTATAAGCTGTTCATTACTACACGTAAATTCAAAACATTTAAGAATTCTGGCAACGACATTCATCCACAAGCATGGCTCCATCAATTCTCTCATTGTTTTCCTCCCAACTGGTCGTTAGAACACAGATTAGAATTTATGTGTGGCTACTTAGAGAATGAACCAGCTGTAAGAATGCGATCGGTCATTCACGATTGCCACAGTGAGGGAGAATTTTACCATGCCTTCCTCTCAGCGTATTGGTCTCAAGCTACACAAGACCATGTAAAACATAACATCTTAATGATGAAACACTTCGAACAATCTGAATTTTCCAGTCTTGTGAAATATTTTGAAGACATGTTGCACAAGAATCAGTACCTGTCAAACTCATACAGCCCCTCAGAACTCATCCGCATTTGCTTAATCAAATTACCTGAACATTTACGGCATATTATTTTAGCAGGACGTTGCAAAGACGACATTGAAGCTTTTCAGGGACTCCTACAAGAATTAGAAATTGACACTGACAATCGAGGAACGCGAAACCAGGAACACAACAATTACAGGTCACATCCGTCGCAAATCCGCGATGAAAGAAGTAATAACTGGACACGACAAGGCTATTCTCACAACACAAATCGTGACCAAAATAGACAACACCCGTATGACAACCGTTGGCAGAGTAGTAATAACTACAGGGAAAGATCACCTCTCCGTGGTAATGACTATCACAGAGACAATCAGAGAAACAGACAATATGGGAACCAAAATAAAAATTATCAGGGGAGACAGAATAACTTTAGACGCAACGGTCCAGCGCGCAGTTTCGATTCAGGGAGAAATTCTCCACCACGTGACCGACAAGAAAGAAACTATGGCATCTACCGACATGACGACAGACGATATGATCGTAACGATAGACCTGAACTGCATCAGAACTGGCGGGATTCAAACAGAGCAGGGCCCTCTCGTCACGGTGAATTTGTAGAAGTTAGGTCTCCAAATCCCAATAACGACGCGCGCCAACAAAGAGACAATAGGCAATGACTCACACCGATGGCAGCCACAAAACGTTCTTATGACACTAACGACGCAGCTGCCGTAGCTAGTAATTACGTAAAAATGGAAGACATTAGGGACATCTTACTCCAGGAACACGACATAAAACATAACAATATTGCATATCCTGTGATTCACATTACAGTAAATGACGTAAAATTTACGGCAGTACTTGACTCTGGCAGTCCCATCTCAGTAATTAGTGAAACAGCCTTTAGCAAATGTAACAAATCGAACGATTGCCCTACACTTCCGTTACGTAAGATTAAATTACAAGGTGCAATCTTTGGAAAAAGTGTAGATGTACGCCAGCAAACCAATTTAGAACTCTTTTGTCAAAGCCACAGCTTCTCTATAAACTTTCTTATTGTTCCATTATTGTCGACGGAAATTATATTGGGAGTAGACTTTTTGAATGAATACAAAGCAATCTTAAGCTTTCACGATGCTGAAATAAGTTTAGAGAAAGAAGGTAAGTCAATAGCTTTGAAATTTGAAGACTGGCTCTCAAACCATGACGAGGAAATTAATCGGCTTTACCTTCTGTTAGACAACAGTTCGGACTTTTCTACGGAACTAGACACTAACAATCACTCTGCAAGTACTGACAGGGATGATATCGACGGCGCATTTGACATTAATAAGTTAATTCAGAATAAAATTCAAACAATTGAGAATTGTAATGACACTGATAGGCAGGACCTTTTTGAGATTTTACAAGCACATTCCACAGTTTTTACTCATAAAACAGGAACAATCAAGGGATTTCAATACCAATTTCGTGTTCGTGAGCATACTAAATTTTGTGTTAGACCATATGTAATTCCAGCACATTATAGGGACCGTGTTAGAACAGAAATACAATCTATGCTTGACGAGGGCATTATTGAGCCTGCAGTAAGCTCATACAACAATCCATTACATGTTGTTGAAAAGAAAAATGGATCGATCAGACTTGTCTTAGATTCGAGACAAATCAATACTATCATTATTCCTGAAACAGACAGGCCGCAGACGATGGAAGAACTTCTTCAAAATTTTAATGGTGTAAAAGTGTTGTCTTCCATTGATCTCAGATCCAGCTTTTATCAGATCGAACTTCATCCAGAATGCAGAAAATACACAGCTTTCCTTTGTTTCGGCGTTTGTTATCAGTTTCGGAAACTTCCCTTTGGTTTGAACATTTCTTCAGCAGCATTTATTCGCGGGCTAAATTCCATATTACCTGAGTTCTTAAAACGTCACATCACCTTATATGTGGACGATATTCTAATAGCGGAAGCTTCATGGGAACAACATAATCGCATCCTCAACAGTCTGTTACGTATTTTTGCAGAATCTGGAATTACAGTTAACTTGGAAAAGTCTGAATTCGGTAGGTCAAAGGTGAGGTTTTTGGGACATATTATTTCTTCTGAAGGCATTCAGCCGGATCCTGAAAAGTTAGAAGCAATCAGAGCCATTCCAGTTCCATCCACAAAAAGACAAGTCCGCAGTTTTCTAGGTCTCGTAAATTTTTACCGTCGTTTTCTGAATATGCAAATTCTAGTTACACCAAAACTTTGTTCTCTCACTGGAAAAAATACAATTTGGAACTGGGACGAACAAGCACAGTTGGAATTCAATTCTTTGAAAGAAGCGTTACTTCACGCGCCAATACTAGCTCATCCTGATCTGTCACAAGATTTCTGCCTTAGTACGGATTCTTCTAAAGTCGGTCTTGGTGCCCATTTATTTCAAGAAGCCATAGAAAATGACACTACCGTTCAGAAAACCATTGCTTTTGCTAGCCGAGTGCTAACAAAATCTGAAAAAAATTATTCCGTTACTGAATTAGAAGCTTTAGCTATCGTTTGGGCATTTAACAAATTCCGTTTCTTTCTTTCTGGTAAGCACGTAAAAGTATACAGTGATCATCGTGCATTACAATTTCTTATGTCTTCAAAATTAAATCATGACAGGTTAAAACGTTGGGCATTGTTTCTGCAAGAATTCCGCTTCACAATAGTCTACATTCCCGGCAAGGAGAACATTGTTGCGGACGCACTGTCACGCGCGCCGGCTGGGCTAGAGAAAAGTACCACAGAAGGCAACCTCGAGAAAAATTTCAGTATTCTTTACATTCAGAAAGTCGCCTTTGAAAACTTCATCACCACATCTTTAAAGGACATTGCTCATGAACAAGATAAAGATCCGATTTGGAAAGACATCAAGAGCAAATGGCATGAAAAGACACACACACAGATTCGGCATTATTACCTGGTTAGAAACAACATACTCTTCAAACGCTGCACTGTTGATGACAAGCTATGGGTACTTTGCATTCCAGTCGATTTTGTTAATAAGCTCATTTGGTACATTCATTTCAGCTACGCACATTTTGGCCCACGAAAATGTTATCATATTCTTCGAACGACTTGTTATTTTAACAATATGGAAAAGCGAATTCGAAGAGTCTTGTCTATTTGTAAACTTTGTCAAAAGGCGAAACCATCTACTGTCTCACATCGTGCTCCGTTGTTTCCTATTATTCCTGCTAAATTAAAAGAATTTGCTGCTGTTGATCTCTTGGGACCGCTTGTCCGAACATTCAATGGATTTTCGTACGTTCTAGTCGCTGTTGAACTTACTTCAAAATTTGTTTCTTTCACTCCGTTACGTAAAGCCACTGGACGGTCTGTATCCAACGCCTTTGTTAAAAATTTCTTACGTGAAGTTGGACACGTTAGTAAAGTCATTTCAGATAACGGACCGCAATTCAGATCTGCTGTTTGGTCACGCATGCTTCGCAACCATAAAATCAAACCTGTTTTTATTTCATTGTACTCACCACATTGCAACCCGTCTGAACGGATTATGAAAGAAATCAATAAGCTTTGCAGACTTTATTGTCACAGAAAGCATCAGCATTGGGACAGATATTTACACTTATTTCAAAACGTGCTGAATGAAATGCCTCACGACTCCACTGCTTTACCACCTACTCTTGTACTGAAGAATGAAGAACCACCGAACAGAATCAGAGAGCTTGTACCTTTCCCGAATACACGTAAACTTCGACACAAAGACATAATTGATTTGGCTCTTAAAAATATAAAATCTGCAGCAGACAAAAGGAGAAAACTACACGGTAAAGCAAATGCAAAGAAATTGTATATTGGTCAGAAAGTTCTCATTAAAGCTCATTCATTGTCACATAAGAAGAAACACTTGAGTCACAAATTCTTTCTAGTTTACAATGGACCTTACAGAATCCGACGTATACCACATGATAATTGCGTTGTAGTTGAAACTCTGCGTACTAGGAAGAGTAAAGGTTTACACCACATTTCTCATGTAAAACCATTTATTGACAGATAATCTGTCTTTTAACTTTGTCTTTGCCATAAAACTTTTCGCTTCACATATGCTTTGTCAGACTTAAGAAACTGTTAACATACAACAATGTTTGAAGTACAATATCCAGTCTAGAACCTAGGGAACATTTTAAACAGAAATTACGAATGCATTGTTATAGTGAACAGATGACACAGTATTGTATTTGTACATTCTTGCTTGTTTGTTGCACGATTACGTAACGACTATAAGGCTCACATACTTAGAACATTTACCAGTACTGCTAATGAGATTTTAAGGCAACATTTTGGTTGACCTGAAAATACATTCTGAATTTAAAGTGCTTTCTGAGAGATACCAGATGACACAGAGGTTAGTTTATGTGACAGCTACACGATTTTTATCACGACGCTACTAATGAGTGAAAATTTACAATGTTGCTTCTGCAGTGTTTCTGTATTATATCTGCACAGTTTTCTGAATTCTTCTGGAAAGAAAACCATGTTTTAGTAGTAACTTTTGTGGTATAGCAACAATGAGACAGCCTTTTTCGTGGTACAACATTACGTTACTGTACAGTACTTTCTTCATCACGCCAATAAGCATAATAACTACGACATCTATACGCAAAGCATTTCACTTTTGTTTATCATGAGGTAAGTACATTGGCTTCTGCAGAACTTAGCTTTTGGAGGAAAATAACTACGACACTTTCACAGATATTATCTTACAACAATATGCACATTTAGCGCTACAGGACACGCATTTCAGTGATTAATTTTGTACTTAAAACATTTATTTTTAAAGATTTTTGAATTACAAAGAAAGTTTTCAGTGATACATTTCATTTCATTGCTGTAATCTGTAACACCTGAGGGTATAATTACATTAATCCTCAGGGGGGTACACGCTTACTTTGTGTACCATGTGTGTGGCAACCACAAGGAACCCTAGCTAATATGGTATTTGCTTATACAACTTTACACATCGGTACCATATTTCTCTAACACACAAATTACACAGCTATCTGATCATTTAACTGAGAGATAAACATTTTTTTACTACGTCAGTGACAGATGTTTACGTAATTACACAGCTGGATAACTTCACACTTATGAAACTGTATTTTGTCTGTGCATTGTAAACTGTTCATATTTTTTCGGAACCATTGTGATACTATGAGAGCTTTGAATGATGTATTTGGTAAGGGAGCATGATTTTTAAAGTACGTTTGAGGCAGCTGACACTTTTGACATGAGCAGAGAATTTTTTTAGGCTTAGAAATTATTGGAGGAAGTTACGACGATTTTGAGATTTGACTGAGGTGTTATGATGTTATTATTACGACGACGATGTGTATTAGGTTGTTGAGGAATGTTTATTATGCTACGTATTTCTCACGATGAAATATTGAAGAAGTGTCGACGAATATGTATATGTATAATGAGGTAAGGAATAATGAGTAGTGTTTAGGGACTCTTGATTTATGAAAAGGATGTTGGAAACCAAGAAACGTACTTTAAGAGTTATGAAATGTGTGTGTATATTCGTGAATGTATTACAATGCAGACGAAAATTTTTTTTGGACACTGTTATATCAATAGCATTTTGTTTCTACAGATTTGTAACGCAAATTCTTGACCTGTGAAATATTTTTATATGCGACTGTCTCTGTAGCGGAAACTGCTGTCGTAAATATTTCCGTAAGAAAGTTAACGGACCACCTACACATAATGCGTCGTGGGCACCCAGCTGTGTCAGACACCTGGAGAAAAAGCCATTAGCGCGTGCCTTTCAGAGCACAGGAAAACACCTGGAGAACAAGCTATTAGGGTGTGCCTTTCATCGCTAATGCGACACCCTTGTTACTTGAAAACATATGATTACTCGCACTTTGTGCTAATTACTGAAATGCCTAATAAAATGACAAGAAATATTTTTACATCTGCACACCTGATTATGACAAGCGTCTTTCTATGAGAGTTGAGAGAATTTCTACTAACTTACGAAATGTCACATGACTACTGAATGATATTTTTATGCTTTGCTTTTCATAATTGCTTATTTCATTTGACATCTGTTTTTCAGCTGTGTTGCAGCATTGCTTTTATAAAATGAAATGCATTTGCTAATGTGAACACTTTCTGTCAACAGATCTATTAAATAATTATTTTATGATCCACATTCTTTAAAAAAGGAGCACTTGGAAAGGAAAGAACAATAAGAAGGAACTAGTAACTGCATTCATAATTTTCTTTTCAAGTAATTGGTAACTTTTTGGTAGGATAACTTCTTGTGGTGCACCACTTTAATTACATAGACATTAAGATGTGAATATACATTTCCCTTATCTGCATTGTTGTCTTTACTGTAATATTTTTTCTGGTTGAGCTATGTCATGTTTAGATATAAGCTGCTGTTTGCCAGGCATAGTGCTACTGAACTTTAATTTGTGTTACTCTGCTAAGACAGATTTATTTTTTTGTTGCTGCACATTGGCTCATATTAGTTGTAATGTTGAATTGCTTGGTAATTTAGATTTACTGTAGCTTGCTTTGCGATTTTCCATTTTTTTTCCTTGCTGTTTATATTAATTGTTTTATGTGCTGCTGCATTGCCTCGTCCCTTAGTTTAATATCTGAGCTCAGTAGATTTAAGTTAGCTTATGAGGGGGTAGACTATATAAGAACCTAACTATGGAGAATAGGGAAATAATGCTTTGAAAGTTATATGAAAACGATTTGGGCCTAAATGAGTATTGTACAATGAGCCATATTTATTTTGAAAGAAATATGGTTAGAATACAGAAAAGAGGTACAGATAGGACTTTTTGGGAATAATGATGAACGAAGGGAGATCTCCAAGAACAAAAAAGGTTTTGTTCGCAAGATACTGCAGTACCAAATGTTAGACTGAAAACAAACCCCGTCCTTTTCTCCTGTGTTATTCTGGTATGTGTATATGTACCCTTGTGTATTTGTCTTTTTCCTGTCTTTATGTGTTTAGCTAATAAGATTTATGTTGTAGAATTTTTCAAATACTATGTTATTTTCTTTGTAAAGATGTTTAGACATTTTTTATTCTGTTCTGATTTAATGCTCATGTGTGAAATTAATGTTTCGAAAACTATTCTCATTATTTTATATATTCACTTATGTCATAATTCCTGTAACACTGATGTATATGTTATTTCTATTCTTTTGTAAAGCCCCTATTACTACAAATGTTATCTATATTGTTATGTTTTTAATGATGTATTGTGTACCTTTGTTATTGTATTCTTATGTTATAAAATTGTAATTGTCACCAGTTCATGATATTATTAACTTGTTAGTTACATTTCACTGCACACGTTTCTGTTGGTCATAGTATATGGACAATATGTGAGAAGTAGGGACTGTTAGTGTTTGCACGTGTGTTAATAATTCTGCAAGGGACTGGATAACAGCATTGCTGGTTCTAAGGACAATTCCAAAAACGTTGTGAGTGCACAAGTGGTGGTTTATGGACTTGCTATATTCTCTGCAAGACTCTTTGATGGTGAATGTGCACCTGCACAATCGCAACAGATGGCTGCTGGCCATCTCTACAAGGACTACAGTGGGTCTGCATCTCTGGTGGCCCACCAATACCATTACCTCTACAAGGACTACAGTGGGTCTGCACCTCTGGTGGCCCACCAATACCATTATCTCTGCAAGGACTACAGTGGGTCTGCATCTATGATGACCCACCAATACCATTATCTCTACAAGGACTACAGTGGGTCTGCACCTCTGGTGGCCCACCAATACCACAATCTCTATCAGGACTCCAGTGGGTCTGCTCTGTGATGACCTACCTACCAATATTCTTCCAAACTTCGAATGACTCTGCTGTGGGTTTGCTCTGTTGTAGCCCATTACCTGTCTGCATGTCGAGAGTCAGTACTGTCTTTCCGTTGGAAGGTCAACACTACTTCTTCAAGACTGCATGGAAATCCACTACTTCTATGTGCATTTTCTTTTACTGCTTGGACTTTGAGAAAAGCTCTGCATTTTTACTGTGATGAACAATGTGGACTGTCTTTATGGACTGTGAGAAATTTTGATCTTTTGACCAACATAATATTAATAAGTGTGTGCATTTTATATCTTTGTTACTGTAATTGTGAAAAATTTTTGTCAAATCTGTATTGGCCAGTGCCCAACACCATTTGTAAAAATTTTTGTGGGGAGCATGGGGGCTATGTAAGTAGGCTGTTTATGTTTTCTCTATGTAAGTAGGCTGTTTATGTTTTCTCTATGTAAGTAGGCTGTTTATGTTTTCTCTATGTAAGTAGGCTGTTTAGGTTTTTTATTGGTAACGCCACCTCTGTATGACAATCACTGGCTGTGCTGTGTGCAGTCTGTGGCTGCTTTGCATTGTTGTAATACTCGCCATTGTAGTGTTAGGCAGCTGGCTGTGAACAGCGCGTAGCGTTGCGCAGTTGGAGGTGAGCCGCCAGCAGTGGTGGATGTGGGGAGAGAGATGGCGGAGGTTTGCAATTTGTCATGAACTGATATATATATTATGACTTGTGATGATATTAAGGTAAATACATTGTTTGTTCTCTATTAATATCTTTCATTTGCTAACTATCCCTATCAGTAGTTAGTGCCTTTAGTAGTTTGAATCTTTTATTTAGCTGGCAGTAGTGGCGCTTGCTGTATTGCAGTAGCTTGAGCAGCGAAGATTTTTGTGAGGTAAGTGATTTGTGAAAGGTATAGTTTAATGTTAGTCAGGGCCATTCTTTTGTAGAGAATTCTGAAAGTCAGATTGCGTTGCGCTAAAAATATTGTGTGTCAGGTTAAGGACAGTCGTGTATAATTGTTCAAAGGGGACGTTTCAATACATACACACACAAAACAGCACCCCAGACTATATCCTTAATGAACAAACTGAGTTAGCTATCACCCCATTCCTGAAAAATTTCCAAAAATTATTTTCCACCCTCCAAAGCAAATAATATTCCTACGCCTATCTGCAGATCAAGTAGCAAATTTATATATTACTGTAATTCTCATGATGATAAATGTAAATCAATAATGCACGGTTTTACCTATAGAGTATACAAAAAAAAATCAATGTCTCTCTGTACTAGTGTAAAAGGTGATTCAGTTGCATAAGTGATTATATGATCGTTTTCCAAACATGGGACATTTTACAATGTTACGATATATCATAGCATCTTTGACACTCATATGTTTGTAAGCACTTTGTATGTATTAAAACATGCGGTGCATTTTAGAAATGTTTTCTGTGACAAATCTAAAGTGTTCTGTGAGAAAAATGTACGTGTGCAACAACAAGAATACAGTGGGAATGTATTCACATCTGTTGGACGAAAACTATGAAAACAAACATCCCAAACCGACATTTCACTTAAGTCAAATCCAATGCAAATCTGTAACGCAACCATCTGTGTGGCGTGCTTACAATTATGTATTATTTATATTTTAGGACAATTAATCTGTAAAAAAACGCACCACATGTTGTAATGAAAGCATGAAAACCGTCTGAAGATAAATCATAATGATTCGAAACCGGTAACGGTACCTTTTGAATAAAGGAACTGAAAATAAATTTGTGGCTGGTTGCTGTCTCAACACCATCAACATCTGTCTTCAAATAACAGCCACGGTCTCCAACCGTGTCATCATACGACAGAATTGCAAGCGAGCGATTTATCTGACGTCAAAAAGGGGAATGATCTTTGGTTCTCGGACTCATGGTGGAAGTATTATCGCCTCGGCTAAGTTAGTAAACAGTTCGCGTGCAGTTGATTAAAGTATACGGTGCACAACAAAATGGCGTTGTCCAAACCCGTCCCCGAGGCAACTGTGGTGCACCACGGGCCATGCGTGACAGGGGCGAACGACAGCTGTGGAGATGGGTGGGGGCGAACACACATGCAGTTGTTGAGCAACTGACCGTTTAGACGAACCAAGGGGCTGCCAACAACGTCTCCTCAACGACCATTCGGCGAACGTTGCTGCGTACGGGCCTCCGCAGCCAGCGCCTGGTTCATGCACCATGCTGACTGCAGTTCATCGACAACGAAGGCTGGAATTTGCAGGCCGACATCGCAAGTGGACGTCCACAGAGTGGCAACAGGTGGCCTTTTCAGATGAATCACGTGTTACGCTCCATCAGACTGATGGCCGTTGACGATTACGGCGTGAAACGTCTGCAAGCAAACACGCTGCAAACTCGTCCGACGGGTCCAGGTCGGAGGGAATGTTCTCGTTCTTCTGCAAGGCACAATGGACCAACACAAGTATGAGTATGCATCTATCCTTGCTTAGGGACAATTTCTGACCCTACATACTGTTAGTTTTTCCTCGGCACGATGTCATCTACCAGCAGGATAATGCAACGTCCCACACAGTTCGCAGTGTATGTGCGTGGTTCGCAGAGCACCAGGATGAGGTTACCGTACTCCCCTAGCCACCAAACTTCCCGAATTTAAAACTTATCGAGAAGCTGTGGACCACCTCGTTCGGGCTGTTAGCGCCATGGACTCTCGACCGTCCGCAGCTCGTGGTCGTGCGGTAGCGTTCTCGCTTCCCGCGCCCGGGTTCCCGGGTTCGATTCCCGGCGGGATCAGGGATTTTCTCTGCCTCGTGATGACTGGGTGTTGTGTGCTGTCCTTAGGTTAGTTAGGTTTAAGTAGTTCTAAGTTCTAGGGGACTGATGACCATAGATGTTAAGTCCCATAGTGCTCAGAGCCATTTGATTCTCAACCGACGAACCTAGCCCTGGTGGCCGCGGTACTGGAGTCGGCATGGCTCCACATCCCTTCCAGAACTCCACTTACTCTCTTCCTGCACGTCTCGCAGCTGTCCGCACTGCAAAAAGTTGTTAGGCAGGTTTTTGACAGGTTGTCACATTAATGTGTCTGGACAGTGCAGTGAGACTCCTCTATAAAAATCAATATATATTCAGCAAACGAGATCTTGTGAAACTGAGCTTGTTCTGCTTCTGAATGGGATCGAAAGCACAGGAGACAAAATCGCACAGCCGCCCTGATTCTTGACTTCCGGAAGGAGTTCGATATATTTCCACACTGTCCTATAGCGAACAAAATTTGACTTTACCGACTGTCGGACTAGATTTGTTACTGGATTCAGGGCTTCCTTGCAGACAGCACTCAACACGCCGGTGTTAACGGAACAAAATCGACAGATCTGAAGCCAATTTCTGGAGTATCCTAATGGAGTGTTATAAGGTCATTCTTGTTTGGAATATGTAATAATGATTCTGACCCTTGCGTGGCCCGTGTTCGCGCCATCTCTTAGTTTACATAAGTTATATATATATATATATATATATATATATATATATATATATATATATATATATATATATATATATATATATATATAACGAAAAGCATACTGCCACCTCGTTATGTTAGTTTCAATTTCTGTTGCCACTGAGTTGCTGCTTTGCCTGTCCGTGAGAGTGGCAGCAGCAGCGCTTATCGATATAGCCCCGCCATATTCTCTTTGCTGACTGCTATTACTTCCCGGTTGACGTCTGTCGTGCAGGGAGTTGGAACGTGCCTACAGTGCAGTTCGGACCTGGCAGTCGTACAGCTGGGACCCGGCGGAAGTCGGTCGGATTGGAGGAGTAGTGAGGCTTGATTAGCCATGACTCGCACCACCGTCGCCGGCACACATGACTTGAAATGGGGACGGTCTTGGTTGATCGTCGGTTGGTCGTCTTACCGGACGACGTATATTTGCTCGCCGGTCGCCTATGGGTCGGCGTTGTGTGTCTCAACTCGTGGTTCAGCCGTGTTATTGCTCGGTCACTGCGTTTGGCATTGGTTGCGTTCTTCGTCCTAGTGTCTGTGAAATTGTGTGTAGCTTGTGATGTGGACTGCTCAGTTATTTTAGAGCTGTCTCCGTGCTGGTGTGCGAGGAGTCGGTCGGTTGGAGTGGAGCAGCGAGGATATCTCCGCGGGGCGTAGTTTGGCTGGGCCCGCTGGCAGTCTCTACTCAGTGTTGGAGTGTGTGGGTCTGTTCCCATTGCTACGAGGCTCGTGGCTCACCGACCCTGGACAAGAAAGTTGAATTTGGATTTAATTTATCAGCAAGTCAACACTGTTCACATTGTGCCGTTTGGTTCTCGTTGCTGTCTGTTGGGACATTCCCGCTAGCAACAACGTGTGTATTCGAGTTGGTGAAGGTTTATAGCCACCGTCCGGTGTAGTCTAACTGTATTTGGTTGTTTGCAATTGAAGTGCACCAGCGGAATTTTCTGCCTTGTGGCCGTTAACGTTCCGGTTTCCTACCCTGGCCGTTGACGTAAATTTAGGCAGTGCCCTTTCCTCACCGTGTTGTCGCTGTCCAGCACAGTGTGTACTTCGGCAGCTTATGTATGCTTGGTTGTGGGCGTCCATGCCTTTTACGTTTGCATTGAACTCCCGGTTGTGTGCTGGCCGAGTGGAGCGCAAGTTACCTTGTCGGTGGATCCGTTGACTGTCTGTTGGTTGGGTTGTCGTTGGATTTAGAATGGTTGGGCGGTCTGCCTGTCTCACCTAAGTGAACGTTAGTATTTCAAGTGCTGGCCGACCCCCAAAACTTCTGAGCGCCTTTAGCTGCACTGCCTTTTCTTATTTTCTGTATTTGTATGGCTCATAGCCGATGATTATGAATTAAAGTTGAATTATTTGTAGTGGTGTTTTGAGTCATGGACCTTCAGCCGCTTTAAAATTAAATTCCTTGCTTTTCAAGTGGTAGACTGTTTGGGCCTTCAGCCTGATTAAAATACTGTTTCATGATAAAGCCTTGGGCCTACTGCCTACTAAAAATTATTTTAGTTGTTTTGAGTCATGGGCCTTTAGCCGTTTTGAAACTAAAAGTTTCTTGCTTGTCAGGTGTTAGACTGTTAGAGCCTTCAGCCTGATTAATATATTGTTTAAAGATAAAGCCTTGGGCCTTCTGCCTACTAAAAATTATTTTAGTTGTGTTTTAAGCCATGGGCCTTCAGCAGTTTTGGTTCAAATGGCTCTGAGCACTATGGGACTTAACTTCTGAGGTCATCAGTCCCCTAGAACTTAGAACTACTTAAACCTAACTAACCTAAGGACATCACACACATCCATGCCCGAGGCAGGAT
Organism: Schistocerca americana; assembly: GCF_021461395.2. Taxonomy (NCBI): domain Eukaryota; kingdom Metazoa; phylum Arthropoda; class Insecta; order Orthoptera; family Acrididae; genus Schistocerca; species Schistocerca americana. Next base: position 917,708,419 of record NC_060119.1, on the reverse strand, counting down.
TCGAACCTGCGACCGTAGCGGTCACGCGGTTCAAGACTGTAGCGCCTAGAACCGCTCGGCCACTCTGGTCGGCCAGCCGTTTTAAAATTAAAGTTCCTTGCTTGTCAAGCGTTAGATTGTTTGGGGCCTTCAGCCTAATTTAAGATAAGGCTTTGTTGTTAAAATTTATTTTACCTTGAATTTTATGTCATGGGGCCTTTAGCCATTTTTAAATGAAGGTTGTTGCTTTTCAAGTGTTATATTTTGGCCCTTAAGCCAAATTATAGAACTTAGTTAATGTGAGGCCTTCTGCCTTCTAAATATTCTTTTTGGCGTCTGAATTTTAAGTTAATAATTTTTCCGTTTTTTTTTTTTTTCTTTAATTAATGTGGTTGTGCCCTTAAGTCATAAGATAGTGTGACGTATTCACCCGCAAACTAAGTTCAAGAATTTGTACTGTAATGTTTGGTCAAATAAATAAAGTTATGTGTGTTCGAGTGTAACTGAAGCCGGTCATTTTGGCCCCTTTCCACAATTCCAACTACTTGTCCTGTGCTGCGGGTTTAGCAGGGCGTCTCAGATACATTGGTTAATGATGGAGGCTCCGTGAGGCTATTTGTGGACGGTATTGATGTCTATAGAAAGGCTGCAACGTCAGAAAACACAATGGAAATGTGGACAGACCTGCAGGGGATCGGCGATTGGTGCACGGACTGGCAATCGACCCTGAACGTAAATCAACGTAACGTACTGCGCATAAATATGCTAGGAGATTAGCTACTGTTCGATTACAGTGCGCATGGGTGTGTGTGTTTGTCCTTAGGATAATTTAGGTTAAGTAGTGTGTAAGCTTAGGGACTGATGACCTTAGCAGTTAAGTCCCATAAGATTTCAGACACATTTGAAGTTTTTGATTACAGTGCTGATGACAAATCAGTGGAACAGTGACTATCATAAAATACCAAGGTGTGACCATCCGTAGCGACATAAATCCGCAGCTCGCATTCTAGTGGCTAGAGTTGCTGCCTCTGCAGCACGGGGTCCCAGGTTCGATTCCTGGCCCATCATCGTAGCGACATAAAGTGGAACGAGCAGTAACGCAAAGTGAAGGAAAAGCAGATGCCAGACTGAGATTCACTAGGAGAATGTTAAGGAGACGCAATTCATTCATGCAAGAAGTGACTTACAAACCACATACTCAACGATTCATTAATGTTGCTTATCAGACTGGGACTCTTACCAAGGTGGGTTATTAGAAGATGCAGAAAAGATCAACGAAGATCTACGTAGGATCGTTTAATTGCGGAGACGCTCAGCAAACTGCAACAGCAGACACTACAAGAGAGGTGTCGTGCATCACGGAGCGCTTCCCTACTGAAAGTACAGGAACGAGCAAGGCGAAAAACATCAGATAAATTAGAGCAAATACGGATATTTGCTGAAAATCATTCATTAGACGCACCATTTGCTTGTGAAAGGAGTAAAAAGAAATATTTTCAGCCAGACATTGGAAGGTAGCTTTCGGAGCGTAGATATAGATGTAAGAAGTCTGCTAATCACGAACTCTATACCGTCACATATCCTCCCCTTGCGGACCAAATACGGATGATGTGAAGTTTCCCCACCATCAATATTCCAACCGGCTACCTCAGAATCGAGGTCCAATGTACAGGGGTGCTTAGCGACTTCGGCTAAGGAGTGGAGTGCCTGGCGGTGCCCAAACCGAACGATGAGAAGTGGGGAATGTTTTATATGGGAAATCGCTAGCCCTGTATTTTGTGTTGGTAATCACTAGCCCTGTACTTCTGACGAACAGACCCGAGGCGTTGCCTCCCACTGACAATGCGACGGAGTAAGCGGGTCTTATCTGCCCTAAAGGGGTTGGGCAAAAATATGCAAAAACCGCGAGAAATGCATGCTTAAACATAAATTCAGATGATAGCCAATCCTGCAGATTGCTCTGTTTTATGTGACCACGAGCGGCACCTGTACAATGTCATCAATACGTTGCAAGTATCAGTCATGGTCAGAACAGTGTAGTCAGTGCGTTATGGCGGAGCTAAGTGAGTTGGTGCTCATATAGTGTTTGCTTCAATAACTAAAGGAAGCAAACTGTCGCGTGTTTCAACAAGCACCGTATCGAAGATTTATTTCGCATACAGGGAAAACGGGAAAACATCATCCGCTGTCACAAAGCTGACGAAAGCTTGTGTTGGGTGATCATGACAGGCTGTCATTGAAGAGGATTCTGACGAAAAATAAGGAAACGGCAGCTGCGAAATTCACTGCAGAACTGAAAGTCACACTCGCGAACCCTCTCAGCACCAAAAGTAAACGAAGACAGCTCCACAAGCAGAGAATCGCAGGGCGAGCTGGAATTGCAAAACCACTCATCAGTGGTCCAAATACCCGTAATAGGAATACATCGTGCCGAAATCATAAAACCTGGACCACTCGTGTCACTGGGGCCTCCCATCGGGTAGACCGTTCGCCGGGTGCAAGTCTTTCGATCTGACGCCACGCCGGCGACTTCCGCGTCGATAGGGATGAAATGATGATGATTAGGACAACACAACACCCAGTCCCTGAGCGGAGAAAATCTCCGACCGAGCCGGGAATCGAACTCGGGGCCCGCATCTCGTGGTCGTGCGGTAGCGTTCTCGCTTCCCACGCCCGGGTTCCCGGGTTCGATTCCCGGCGGGGTCAGGGATTTTCTCTGCCTCGTGATGGCTGGGTGTTGTGTGTGCTGTCCTTAGGTTAGTTAGGTTTAAGTAGTTCTAAGTTCTAGGGGACTGATGACCATAGAAGTTAAGTCCCATAGTGCTCAGAGCCATTTGAACCATCGAACTCGGGCCCTTAGGACTGACATTCAGTCGCGCTGACCACTTAGCTACCGGGGGCGAACTATGGAGCAATGGAAGAAAGTCATTTGGTCGACTGAGTCTTGTTGCACATTGTTTCCAACTCCTGGTAGAGTTTTAGTTCCAAAAGTGAAGCATGACGGGAGTTCTGTGATGATTTGGGCAGCTGTATTGTGGTATTCCATGGGGTCCATGGTCACTCTATAAGGTCGCATTACAGCCTAAGATTATGCGATCATTACGGCTGATTAGGTCCATCCCATGGTACAGTATTTATACCCCAATGGCAGCTCTCTTCCAAGAGGAAAGCGCTCCTGTTCACGCAGCTCACAGTGTCCACAACTGGTTTTGTGGGTATGAGGATGAATTGTCGCATCTCCCCTGGCCACCGCACTACATCTGCATCTACATACATACTGCGCAATCCACCATATGGTGCGTGGCGGAAGGTAGCTCGTACCACAACTTGCATCTTCTCTCCCTGTTCCACTCCCAAACAGAACGAGGGAAAAATGACTGCCTATATGCCTCCGTACGTCCCCAAACTCCCTTATCTTATCATTGTGGTCTTTCCGCGAAATAAGTTGGCGGCAGTAAAATTGTACTGCAGTTAGCCTCAAATGCTGGTTCTCTAAATTTACTCAGTAGCGATTCACGAAAAGAACGCCTCCTTTCCTCTAGAGACTCCCACCCGAGTTCCTGAAGCATTTCCGTAACACTCGCCTGATGATCAAACCTACCAGTAACAGATCTAGCAGCCCGCCTCTGAATTGCTTCTATGTCCTCCCTCAATCCGACCTGATAGGGATCCCACACGCTCGAGCAGTACTCAAGAATAGGTCGTATTAGTGTTTTATAAGTGGTCTCCTTTACAGATGAACCACATCTTCCCAAAATTCTACCAATGAACCGAAGACGACTATCCGCCTTCCCCACAACTGCCATTACATGCTTGTCCCACTTCATATCGCTCTGCAATGTTACGCCCAAATATTTAATCGACGTGACTGTGTCAAGCGCTACACTACTATTCAAACATCACGGGATTCTTTTTCCTATTCATCTGCATTAATTTACATTTATCTGTATTTAGAGTTAGCTGCCATTCTTTACACCAATCACAAATCCTGCCCATGTCATCTTGTATCCTCAACGATGACACCTTCCCGTACACCGCAGCATCATCAGCAAACAGCCGCACATTGCTATCCCCCCCTATCCAAAAGATCATTTATGTAGATAGAAAACACTCACTAGATATCAGTGTTATTGAGCCTTTGTGGTCTACTTCGGAGACAAGGGTGCGTGATCGCTATCCACCTCCATCATCGTTAACTGAACTTTCCACCTGAACATGAACTTGCCGCTTCCCTTGAATACCAGGCAGGACGTTTATTTATCAATTCCGAGAGCACTGTAAGCTGTTTTGATCGCTGACGGTTTTCCTACACAATGTAATGTGTTGTTTTTTGGTGTTTCCATGTGTTTGTACACCCAGTTTCAACTGAGGAGTTGTCTCCATCTCTCTCTCTCCTGTTGACGATCGGGCGCCACAGGGGGCAAGAGTTGGGCGATTGGTAGTAGCCGGCACGAACATGAAGCACTTGTTGCCCCCTATTACGGAAACTGAGTGTGTGCATACTGGAAGGAATAGTATGCTAGGATGTGAGAGCAATCAAACGTAAGAGATCAGCAGAAAGGAAGATAAATGCTATATTTGTCAGGAGACCAGGGACCAGGTGGCTAAATCTATGGCAGACGACGCAAATCATTGCTACTTACAAGTTGAAAGGGAAACTTCCTGCGGGCCATACGCTCACATACCCCACCTGAAGAACACTCGCCCGTCCGAGATCAGGAGTCACCAAACTTAAAAACACCCTAAAGAAATGGGGACACTTAGCAGACTAATAATGCAAATGTGGTGAAATCCTAACACTTATTCGCCGGCCGGTGTGGCCGAACGGCTCTAGGCGCTTCAGTCTGGAACCGCGCGACCGCTACGGTCGCAAGTTCGAATCCTGCCTCGGGCATGGATGTCTGCGATGTCCTTAGGTTAATTAGGCTTAAGTAGTTCTAAGTTCTAGGGGACTGATGACCTCAGATGTTAAGTCCCATAGTGCTCAGAGCAATTTGAACCATTTTTGGACCAAACAATTATTCCTTTGCACATGTTTGGACGAAGTAGTGAATTTACAGGACTTTGTTTTATTAGAGGACAATGAGGTAAAAGCTGCTTATTACTTGAGACAGAAGACTGAATGCACACTCGACGCGGAATGTAAAGTAATAAAGACGCAGAGGAGACTTACGTGAGAATCTTAGAAAACATTAGACAGGTGTGAGTAGGACTCCCACACTGACTGTTCTGTGCAAACGTAATTATGTATATAGACAGTTCAACAACCCCTGGAATCGAGAATCTCAATGATCCTTGCCAGTTATCGACATTGATATTGGCAAGATATCGATCCTGGGAATTCCAAGACTGTCGAGGACCTGAATTTGGATACTCTGAATTCGGATAACAAATAACAAAAGAAATATTTTCGTGTGATATTATCACAAATTACAATTTTTGGATTTTTTCCCCACTATTTCCCCATTATTTCTTTACAAATTTCATGATTCTAGGACAACGTGAAGTTCCCTACAATTTTTAATGAGTGCGTTTACGAGCATCAAAATATGTGACATGCCGGGTGATAATTACTGAACTACATGAAATAAAACTTCTGAACGGTTGAAAGGTGGCTACACTGAGCCACAGCGCCAGAGATTGCGCCAAAGAGTATTATTCCGCCGCCTCCACTGGCAGTGCTTGTCGAGAATTCGTAGTAGTCAGTGCTTGCTGAGATGTCGTAGTGAAAAGTTCTTGTCGAGAAGTGGTGGTGGAGAGTGCTTATCGATATGTGGTAGTAGTGAGTCGGTGTTGAGATGTTGTAGTAAGGAGTGCTTGTTCCATGTTTTATGCAGTTGTTTGATGGGCTAGACAGCAGATATTGTTCGAATGGAAATATTGTAATGATCAGAGTGCTTTTCGTCAATACATATGAAGGCAAAAATTACACTTGTGTTTTGGTTTCGTAGGTTTTATAGTTGCTGGGGACTTAATTAATTAATTAATTGTGTTAACGAAAATTTTCTTTCATGCCTTGTTGTTATTCTATGCAGTCAGATTGCGTACTAAAACCAGTCAGGGCCAACCGTTTACGACACAGCGTAGCCGGACATACAGCGACTAAAAAAAAATTTAAAAATTATTTACATTTCATATTTATATATAATACAGCCCCCATGCACGGTTTGCGTTAGGGCGTTCAAACTGCATGGTTGGCCGCGGGGCATGATGCAAACTAGTATGTGGAATGTGGTTTGGTTTAGCGACGAAGTCCATTTTTATTTGGATAGGTTCATCAATAAGCAAAACTGGGGCATTTGGGGGACTGAGAAGCCGCATTTTGCGATCGAGGAGTATGTTCACCCTCAGTTGGTGACTGTGTGGTGTGCAGTGTCCTGTCACGGAATAATCGGTGCGACATTCCTTGATGGCACATTGACTATCGAACGGTATGTGAAGGTTGGGAAGATTATTTCATCCTCATTATCTAAAGCGTCCCTTATTTCGACAAGATGTGATTCATCCAAGACGGAGTTCTATCCCATCGAAGCAGGAGAGTGCTCAATGTCCTGGAGGAGCATTTTGGAGACTGCATTCCAGCTCTGGGGAATTCAGAGGCCACTGGCATAGGCATCGATTGGCCGCCATATTCTCCGGATCTGAACACATGTGACTCCTTTTTGTGGGCTATATTAAAGACAAGGTGTACTGAAATAACCCTGAAACCATTTCTGAGCTGAAAACAGCCACTGAGGAGGTCATCGACAGCATCGATGTTCCGACACTTCAGTGGGTCCTGGAGAGTTTCGCTATTCGTCTGCGCCACATCATCGTCAATGATGGTAGGCATATCGAACATACCACAATCTAAATCCGATTATCTGCAGTGACGTTTACATGTTGAATAAAATGTGTTCACGCCATAATTCGTAACTAATTTACGTTTTTTTTCAGTATTGGTTAAAAACAGTCTTGGTTGCAATTTTAGTTTTTTATTTTTCAACGACGCGTTTCGCCTTATTTAACCATCTTCAGGTTACCTACATAGAAAATAGAGAACAAATACATCTATTTAAGAATCGCGATCGCGTTGTGCAGACTTGGATAACCTATAAGCATGTATAAACAGATCAACTATTGAAAGAGCAAATACCTTAATTTGGTATTTCTTAGAAGAATCCTTCAGTCAGTGTAGCCAAATGGCATCGTCGAATATATCAGGCCAATGTCGCCTTCGTTAAACTCAGTAAAAACTAGAAATATAAAATAGTAAAATCATTACCTTTTCTAGATGGACGCGAGAGGCACCAGGATCTGCATAACGCGTTCCCGTTCACAGGAGCGAGTAACAGAGTAAGATGGGGGCTCAGGTAGTAAGCATAATGCGCCACAGCGTCGCGTGCCAGTACTGAAGCCTAATACAGAATCACTTCAAGAGGTGGCGCTGCGATGCAGCAGTGATTAAAAATGAAAGATCGTAAACTGGGTATACATACCCACTAAAACTTTATAAATGTAATGCATATAAAACATTGATAAGATGGAATTACTAGGGGCAACACCTGTGCATAACTTAGCCTAAAATTTTGACGAAGTAAAATATAAATGAAGGTGGTAAATTTAAAATGAGAAAACAGGGTGTATAATACAACACACGGAAGCAGTACATAAACAGATTTTTCGTATCATACACCACTAGAACGAGGACATTAAAAACACAGGTCCGTAATTTCAGATAGAGAGGCCGCCCCATATAACACTCAATACTGCGTCATTTGGAGCTAGAACTTCTAGCAAGAAAACTTTTTTTTTATAAAATACAAGTAAAATTATTAGGCTTAAAAAATACAAACCAACGTGGAAGACGGACGTTATACGGGTAAACTTCCTCCCCCCCCCCCCCCTCCCCTTTTTTTATAGCTACATTGAAATGTGTAAAATGCGTCATCATTTAAAGCGACAAACTCGCAGGTATCCTATTTGAGTAAAAAAAAAAAAAATGGCTTGGCTAAGAAGACGACATAAGACATGAGAGGAACAGGGCTCATATTTAGGCAGAATTACGAGGGCTCCAGGATTACATTAATAACACTGACTTCATAACTTCTGAAAAGGCCTGATTGGCGCCAAAAATTTGGCCGTTAAGGAGAGACAAATCGTTGTCTTCCATATGCCTAAATATTTCAATTTCTTCCAAAATGTTTAACTTCTTACCCTTTTGCGCAAAATGCAAAATCTTAAGATTTTGTACTTGCGGAGGGCTATGGCCACTGGCTTTAAGGTGTTGGGCGAAGGCAGATCTCTGTTTTACCTGTCCCTATCTATTAAGAAGATGGATTGGATGAAGTTTCTCTTCCATATAGTTTAGTAATTATCATCCTGTGACTGGCCGTATCTTTACGCTGCATTGACTCAGAAACTTATATTTATTACACTGTGAAGAGACCTTGGATCTCAGTGTATGACATGAATTTCAAACTGATATCTCTACCGGTTCCTGATAAAAATGGGTTTGAACAGACGGACAGACAGACAGTATGGTAAAAAATGACAACAATTTTTCATGAAAATAATCACAGATTAACTATATTCGGATTGTTTCCTTTAGTCGTACCGTGAAACCTTGGTCATTGCCAAATTTCATTATTCCATGTCGACGGGAAGTCCCCTGTAGGATTTGTTGAGTTAGTTTGCGATTATCAAATTATGAGGCGAATGGCTATAATTTTTGATGGGCTGATGTATAAACTCCAGTTCTTTACAACGCCGAGAAACCGTAGACCCTAGTATCTACTATAAACTTTAACTTGATACGTCAGCTCATTCCTGAGAAAAAGCGTTTTTAGTAGTCGGACAGACAGAGACAGACGGAGAACAAAGTAATCCTGTAAGGTTCCCGTTTTTACTGATTGACGTACTGAACCCTAAAAGAGATGCAATCATGTTGGATAAATTTAAAGAACGAAGATTCTGTGAGCACTCTGCAGTTATCATTCTGACTTCATCGAAAACTTTCGCCATGTGTTATTGTCAACTACACCGAAAAGCCAAAGAAACTTGTATACCTGCCTAATATCGCGTAGGGCCCCAGCGAGCACGCAGAAATGCCGCAACACGACGTGAGATGGACTCGACTAATGTCCGAAGTAGTGCTGGAGGGAACTGACAACATGAATCCGGCAGGGCTGTCCATAAATCCGTAAGAGTACGAGGGGGTGGAGATCTCTTCTGAACAGCACGTTGCAGGGCATCCCAGATATGCTCAATAATGTTCATGTATGGGTAGTTTGGTGGCCAGCGGGAGTGTTTAAACTCGGAAGATTGTTCCTGGAGCCACTCTGTAACAACTCTGAACGCGCCGGGTATCGCATTGTCCTGTTGGAATTGCCCAAGTCCGTCGGAATACACAATGCACATGAATGGATGCAGGTGACCAGACAGGTTGCTTACGTACGTTTCACCTACCATAGTTGTACCTAGACGTATCAGCGGTCCCTTATTACTCCAACTGCACACGCACCACACCATAACAGAGCCTCCACCAGCTTGAACAATCCCCCGCTAACATGGATTCGTGAGGTTGTCTCTAAACTCGTACATGTCCATCCGCTCGATACAATTTGAAACGAGACTCGTCCGACCAGGCAACATGTTTCGAGTCATCAACAGCCCAATGTCGGTGTTTATTGGCCTAAGTGAGGCGTCGAACTTTGTGTCGTGCAGTCACCAAGGGTACAAGAGTGGGCCTTACGCTCCGAAAGCCCATATCGATGATGTTTCGTTGAATGGTTCGCACGCTGACACTTGTTGAGGGTTCAGCACTCAAATCTGCGGGAATTTAGGGAAGGGTTGCACTTCTGTCACGTTGAACGATTCTGTTCAGTCGTCGTTGGTCCCGCTCTTGCTTTTTCCGGCAGCAGTGGTGTCGGAGATTTGACGTTTTACCGGATTGCTGATATTCATGGTACACTCGTGAAATGGTCTTACGGGAAAATCCCCACTTCATCGCTACCTCGGAGATGCCATGTCCCATCACTGGTGCACCGACTATAACATAACGTTCAAACTATCTTGATAACCTGTCAATGTAGCAGCAGTAACCAATCTAACACGTGCGCCAGTAACATTTGTCTTATATTGGCGTTGCCGACAGCAACGCCAGATTCTGCCTGTTCACATCTCTCTGTATTTGAACACGCGTGCCTATATCAGTTTCTCTGGCGTTTCAGACACGTAGGTTTCGGTGAGTTAAAAATGTAGCTGCCTTGAGCTTGAAAAGCGAGTGTAGTAGCTGTTGCGAAATGTACGCAACATACCGACATTGTGGCGAGTGGCAGTTAGATGGCAGATTGTGTTGTAAGTTCAAATTAAAATTCTGGGAAGATCAGAGGCGATTGCTTCTGAGTTCCGAGAAGCTACAGCTAACTGTGTCCATTCCAGCAATTCCTCTTCGGCTTCCATTATGGATTCCGTAATAACGACCATATACTGCGCTTACAGAAAGCGAACTTGGTTGCATACTGATAGTCCTGTTCACTTGACCTTCGATGCAGCAATTGTTTCTCCGTGTTTCGGCGGTGGCATGGAGGTGTTCACTACTTTAACGGTACACGTCGCTGTTTAACAATAACCACACAGTCCCGCGCTTTCGCACACTGTCCTTCGGCAGTACAGTTTATCCCGACCCTGCGAACACCAGTCACTTTGCATAACTTAGCCTCTAGTTCCGGCTCAACACACCTTAGGCTTCATGGGCAACGTGGCCAAGAAATCTATCAGCAGCGCTTTTCGTAACGCAGACCATTTACATACCAAAGCAGTTAATAGCTAACTTCCCGCTTTAGCTTATATTCTTTTTTTTTTATTTAACCTTATAATAATCTATCTCTGTTCCGGTCATTTCCTCGAACTGTTAGTAGAGACAAACAGCTTCCCAGTTTTTCAAGAAAGCGGAAAGGTGCTCTGACGATAATGGATACGTGTTCATAGAGATGACCATTACAAAGACAGATTCTGTTATGAATTTTAAGTGTTCTTAAACGTGTTTCAGAAGTAACGAAAGTTTACATTGTAAATCACACATGTTTGACAGCTTGTAATTTTGCGGCCACAAGCAACACTTTGACAAGCAGCTACAAAAGCATTATTTGCTAAAAACCAAGCTTCATTACCTGTAGGACTTTTAGTCTCACCGGAGTCAAGAAAATATTTTCTGTACTTCTCGGATGGTTCTCTTACATTTGTTAATCAGTCAATGTAGTAGGTATAACACACGCCGTTTTATTATTCGCATATATGCTTAGAAAATACTGACGTGTTAAATGGACAAAACACTGTGGCGTAATGTCTTTAAGGAGATCTGCAAATTTAGCAGATGATTTGTAAAATTTAAAGCGATCACAAACATTTTTGTAATAAAAGACTTCTAAATTCTAAAAATTTTAAACGTTCGATAGCTGTGTTCTTCACTGTGATTGTCTTTTTTCACACCTATCTGTCTCTGAAGTTGTACTCTACGTCCTCAATAATTTTTTGTATTTATTCCCATCTCTATCTTCTCCTATACTTTTTACCCTCTAAAGCTTTTCTACTACTATGGAAGATATTTCCTGATACCATAACATTTGTCTTGTCGTGCTGTTCCTTCTTCTTCCCGGGCTTTTCCATATGTTCCTTTCTTTGCCAGTTCTGAGGAGAACCTTCTCATTCCTCATCTTTTAGCTTCTTCTTGTTTTCAGCATCCTTCTATAGCACCGCATCTCGAAGACTTCGATTCTCTTCTTTTCCACTCTTCTCACTGTCCATGTGTCGTTATCATACAATGGTGTGCTCTACAGGTACATTCTCTCCTCAAATTAACGCCTTTGTTTGATACTAGTGGACTTCTTTTGGTCAGGACTATGCTGTCCCCAATTTTGATGTTAAGTTTTTCGCTAATCTCATTTCTGCTGCTTCTTCTCATCACTTCCCTCTTTCTTCGGTTTACCTTCAGTCCATATTCTGTGCTCTGTTGACTGTTCATTTCGTACAGTACTTTCTACAATTCCTTCTCGTTTCCGCTGAGGACTGCAATGTCAGCAGCGATTTATTGGTGACACTCTTTACCCTGAATTGTAATCCTACTCCTAAACGTATCTTTTATATCCGTCATTGCTTCTGCGCTTTATAGACTGAATATAAGGGGAGAAAGGGTGTATCCTTCTCTTATACTTTTTCTACTCCGAGAGCTTTATTCTTGGTCTACCAATCTTAGTGTTCCTTCTTGGTTTTTATGCATACTGTATATTACCCGTCTCTCCCTATAGCTTAGATCTTTTTTCTGAGAATTTCGAACATCTCGCAACTTGCCGAACGGTTTTTCCAGGTCGACATATCCTATGAAGGTGCCCTTATCTTTCTTAAGTCTTGCTTCTACTATCCGTCGGAACATCACAACTGTCTCTCTAGTGCCTTTACCTTTCCGATAGCCTAAATGATCGTTATCTAACAGATCTTCAATTTTCCATTCTCCTGTACATTATTCTCGTCAGTAACTTGGGAACATGAGTTGTTAAGCTGATTGTGCTGCAGTTCTAGCTTTTATCTGCCCCTTGATGTCTTCAGGATTGTGTGGATGATACCTTTCTGAAACTCTGGTAGCATGTCTTCTGCCTCAAACATTCTACACACCAACTTGAAAATGGGTTAGTTGCCACTTCCTCCTATGATTTTAGAAATTCAGAAAGAATGTTGTCTACCCCTTCTACCTTATTTGATAGTAAATCGTCCAAAGCTATATTAAACTCTGACTCTAATACTGTATCCTTGATTCTTCTATTCGACTCCCATTTATTCTTCTAACACGTCAACAGACAGTCCTTCCCCGTAGTTTTTGGCCTGCAAAGTACTCTTCTTGCGCATTTAACAGTGAGTTTGACATTGCCATCTTACTGTTGACGCCCTTGCCGTTAATTTCAGCGAAGATTGTTTTGGCTTTTCTGTATACTGAATCAGTACTTCCGACGACCATTTGTTTTTCGATTTCTTCAAATTTTCCCTTCAGACTTTCCCCTTGTATTCGCCTGTTTTCCCCAAACATCTTTTGTAGATCTTTCTTTCTTCGATCAGTTTAAGTATTTCTTGTTACCCAATATTTATTCGCAGTAACCTTCCTTGCATCTATGTCTGATTGTCCAACTTCTGTGATACTCTTTTTAGATGTGTCCATCCTCTTCGATTGAGCTTCCTAATGTGGTGTTATTTATCGCAGTGTCTACAGCCTTAGTCAACTTCAGGCGCATCTTATAATTTCTCATCACTTCAGTATCCCACTTTATTTTCCATTTTCCGGACGATTCTCTTAAACTTCAGTCTACCCTTCATCATCACTAAATTGTGACCCGAGTCTGCGAGTTCATCTGCTCCTTGGCGCATACTAAAATTCAGTGTCTGTTTATGGAGTTCCTGTCAGACCATGATGTAATCCAGCTGGAAACTTCCCATGTCTCCAGGCCTTTTCCAAGAATACTTCCTCATCTTGTGAGCTTTGAATATTATACTCACTGCTAGTAGCTTAAATTTATTGCGGAACTGAATTTGTCTTTCTCATATCTCGTGTCTGCCACCAAATCAATATTCTCTCGAATATATATTCCTTCTCCTATTACCGCATTCCATTCCCTATCATCATTAAATTATCATTTTCCTTTATTTACTGAATTATCGTTGAAGAGCCTCGTATGTTCTCGCTGTCTCTTTTTCTTCTCCTTCTGCTTGTGACGGCATAGACACCTGGCATTGGTTTGCTGCCCAATTTCATGAGAACAACGTTATCAATAAACTGTTCATAGTAACACACTCTCTGGCCTACTTTACTGTGCATAACGAATCCTACTCCCATTATACCATTTTCTGCTGCTGTTGGCATCATCCTACACCTGTCTGACCAGAAACCTTTGTCTTTTCTCCATTTTACTTTACTGACTCCCTCTATGTCTAGACTGAAACTCTGAATTTCCCTTTTCAGATTTTCTAGCTTCCCTACTACGTTCAAACTTCTGATATTCCGGGCCCCAACTCGTAGAAATTTATCCTTTCGTTGGTTATTAAATCTTATCCTCATGGTCACTTCCACCTTGGCAGTCTCCTTCTGGAGATCCAAATGGGGTCTATGCCGGCACCTTTTGCCAATGGGGAAATCATAATGACTTTTTTTTCCTATCACAGGCCACATCTCGTGTGGATACAAATTATGAGTCTTTAATGCAGTGGTATCCATTGCCTTCTGCCTAGTCATGCCGTTGACCATTGCTGATTCTTCCGTCTTTTAGGGACAGTTTCCCATCCCAAGGGCTAGAGGGTACCCTGAACCTCTGTCACTACACCATTTTACATTGTCATATGCTACTTTCAGGTCGACATATCCTGTCAATGTGTCTTAATTTTTCTTTAATTTTGCCTCCGCTGTCAAGTGCGACATCATAGGTGTTTCTCTGGTAACTTTACCGTTCCTAAATCCGACTGACTGTCATCTAACAGATCCTCAGTTTTCCTTTTCATTCTTCTGTATTCCGCTATTGTCAGGACCTTGGATGTATGAATTGTTAAGCCGGCTGTGCATTTATCGGTCCTTTCTATCTTTGGAATTGTGTAGATAAAACCCTTTCGGAAGATCGTTGTTATCTCTTCAGACTCATAGAGTCTACTCACTAGATTGAAGCATCGTTAGGTTGCGGCATTTCCCAACGATTTCAGAAATTCTGAAGTATGTTATCTATACCTTCGCAAGCCTTCCAGAGCTCTGTCAAACTCTGACCTAATATTGGATTCCTCGTGACTTCCAAACTGGCCGGCCGAAGTGGCCGTGCGGTTAAAGGCGCTGCAGTCTGGAACCGCAAGACCGCTACGGTCGCAGGTTCGAATCCTGCCTCGGGCATGGATGTTTGTGATGTCCTTAGGTTAGTTAGGTTTAACTAGTTCTAAGTTCTAGGGGACTAATGACCTCAGCAGTTGAGTCCCACCATAGTGCTCAGAGACATTTGAACGATTTGAACTTCCAAATTGACCTCCATTTCTTCTCGTATCACTTCAGTAAGCAGTTCGTCCCTCTCGTGTTTGACCCATATGTACTCTTTCCATCTATTCGCCATCTCTTCTCTGGACTTCCTTTTGTATTTTTAACAATGAAGCCTTTGCCTTTTCGAATTTTCTATAGACTGAATCTGTTCTTCTGACGACTATTCCATTTTTCATTTCTTCACGCATTTTCCTTCAGTCACTTCGCTTTAGCTTTCCTGTATTTCTTTTTGAGTTAATGTAACTAATGTTGCTGTACACCTTTCTTTTCCTCAACATTTTTTGTACCTTCTTTTTTCGTCGATCAGTTGGAGTATTTCTTCTGTTACCAAAGATTTATTTGTAGTTTACTTTCACCTTTATTTTATTTACGGTGTAGTTGTCTGCCTAACGTTTGTGGTTGCTCTTTTCAGAGATATCCATTGCTTTTCAGCTAAACTTCCTTCTGTGGCGTTGTTGATCACAGTATCTATAGAATCAGAGAGCTTCAAACGCACTTCATCATTTATCTATACTTCAGTGTCCCAAATCTTTACACACAGATTTTTTCTGAAGATTCTCTTAAACTTCGGCGTACGCTGTTATTCCAAAAACTCTCTCGCAGTTGTAACGAAAGCTTAGGATTATAGAAATTCAGGTATTGGTATCGTAACTCAAGCATAATTGTTTTAGCGTGCACACAGCTCTTTAACTAGTATTGCAATTATGGCTTGCACTTGTGTTAATACAGTTTTCTGGTTACTAGTATTATTGACAGCCTGTTAAACAGGAAATTAAAAGATAAGAATTTTCGAATGATACAAATACTATAAAGTCAATTTAAAAAAAAAAAAATCCCATCGCAAATAGTAAGGACTATTACGGCTTAATGCCTCGTCGACGACTAGCTCTTTTTGGACGGATCTCAAGTTCGAATAGGGCAAGGGCAGGAATGGAGACTTCACATGCATCTCTCAGAGAGAACATGTCGGCATTCAACATAACAGATTGAGGGAATCCACGTAAAATCTACATCAGGATGGTCGGAAGGGGATTTAATCTCCGCTTGCCTGAATGCGACTCCAGTGATCGTGATTTGCATCGTGTCAGTGACATTTTAGATCAATCCGAACGGACTCGGCTAGATGATAGATGGACATTACAGTAACTTCCTCACTCTTCGGAAATGCGAATGCGACTCCAGTGATCGTGATTTGCATCGTGTCAGTGACATTTTAGATCAATCCGAACGGACTCGGCTAGATGATCGATGGACATTACAGTAACTTCCTCACTCTTCGGAAACCTCCATAGCACTCATTCTATTTCACTATCTCTGATTCAGTTACTACTGATCGGCGCGAAACTTCGTTAAACTCCTTAGCGATTCAGTTCTTTTAACAATAGAAGGAAGGAAAATAAGTAGAAATATTGTACTGCAGCAGAGCGTCCCTCTACGGAAGAGCCGATTAGAGACGAAGAACAAGTTCAGGCGGGGTCAAGTATGTGGCAGGATAAAACCATTGACTTTTCAAAAGAATCATAACAGCATTTGCCTAAGTCCTTTAAGGAAGCCGTCCACAGCCTAAATGTGGATTGCCGTAAGTGGATTAGAACCCCGCTCCCCATGAACACGAATCAAGTACTGCAACCATTGTGCCGCCTGATTCTCTTCCTCCAGTCCTCTCTCTCCCCTCACACACACCCAAAAAAACCAACGCTCTATGTAAGTAAGAGTACTTGAGATACTGAACTTGGGTCCACGTCTTTCCTCTGCATAGATTATCAAATTTGTTTGAGTATCGTGTGGGCGACTGATGAGCGTTTATACACTGTTGCGTTGGTTGCGGTTCTTTTATTTTATTTATTTATTTATTTAAATATGGGAGAGGATTAGTACCGACGGCGGCGCATAGGTTGTCAGTTAGTTAGTTACTTATATGTTCTATAGATCATTTGAACGACTTTTCTCGTCGAAATGATGTGAAACGAGTCATTTTGCAGGATATGGATACATGATTAGCCTTAACATTAATGAACATATTATTTTTCAGTCCAACCACGCTACTACACCTAAAGCTATTTTTGTGCACAGGGTACTAGTTTTCAAACAAAAATCACTATTTTATATCACTGTTTATTGTCAGGGCACCACGCAACGTTCTTAAAATATTGACGACGGTATTTACCTGCTAAGACATTTGCATGGACGGCAGCGTATGTATTAACACTGTTGCAACAGGCAATCTGAAGATGCCTTAAACCAGGCGAAACACTTTATTGGCAAAATATAAAACAATAAAGCCTGTTTTGCAGCAAAGACTCTTTATCTCTTCAAAACATTTATCTCTGTTTGATGTATCACCCCGTCATAAATTGGAAGAAGTTCGAACATTTTATTTTATTAGGCAGATGATCAAAAACTGTTGAACTACTTTTAGGGTTACTGACAGCTTCGACAAAGGCCATTTTTTTTCTTTAGTGTTGTAGATATGGACACCGCTATTCTTCTCAAACTGTGATGGATCGTATTGAGTGAAAATAAAATATGTTAGGTGATTCATTCTGAAGACTACTTCACACTTACTACCTTAAATTACCGAACCCACAGACGGAACATCAAGAGCGCCACGTCTCTGTACATGGGGCTCTACGGAGAGATTTGTAATTTAACCCTAATTAATGTACACATACTCTGGTGATCATCTAAATGATTTAGGCACGACGTGAAATCTCTACTGTCGCTAGTGATCACAGTAGTAGTTGCAATTAAGCATGTGAAGCCATTGCTTTGTGTAAATGCGCTCTCGTATAGCACACGAAGCACAGAGAAGTAAGTGAAATTTGCCTCGACAGATAATGCCACGTTTTATGCACTGGCCTAATGTAATGGAGACTGTGATGTTCAAACCAAAACCCAAGAAATGAAACAGAAGTAATGCAATAAATTATAGATCTACTTATCAACGTCATCGATTTGTAATATAATTTTGAACATAATAGTGTATTTCATCGTTATGAAATGCCTTGAAGAAAAAAAATCTAGTTACAGGTAAAATCCAGAAAATATCGTTCTTATGAAACACGGCTGGCTCTCTATTCACACGAAGTAAAGTCGTGTAGCATGAATGGCTGGAAACCTCCAAAAGGCAGGTCAAGCCGCTTCACTGAAAAGGTGTTTCCTATCCTCCGCGCCTCCAGGCATCTTTCCGTTGCGAAGTATATATATATATATATATATATATATATATATATATATATATATATATATATATATATTACTCCATTACATATCTACAGGGTGGTCCATTGATCGTCACCGGGCCATATATCTCACGAAATAAGCGTCAAACGAAAAAACTACAAAGAACGAAACTTGTCTAGCTTGAAGGGGGAAACCAGATGCCAGATGGCGCTATGGTTGGCCCACTAGATGGCGCTGCCATAGGTCAAACAGATATCAACTGCGTTTTTTAAAATAGGAACCCCCATTTTTGTTACATATTCGTGTAGTACGTAAAGAAATATGAATGTTTTAGTTGGACCACTTTTTTCGCATTGTGATAGATGGCGCTGTAACAGTCACAAACATATGGCTCACAATTTTAGACGAACAGCTGGTAACAGGTAGGTTTTTTAAATTAAAATACAGAACGTAGGTAAGTTTGAACATTTTATTTTGGTTATTCCAACGTGATGCATGTACCTTTGTGAACTTATCATTGCTGAGAACGCATGCTGTTACAGCATGATTACCTGTAAATACTACAATAATGCAATAAATGCTCAAAATGATGTCCGTCAACCTCAATGCATTTGGCAATACGTGTAACGACATTCCTCTCAGCAGCGAGTAGTTCGTCTTCCGTAATGTTAGCACATGCATTGACAATGCACTGACCCATGTTGTGAGGCGTTGTCGGTGGATCACAATAGCAAATATCCTTCAATTTTCTCCACAGAAAGAAATCCTGGGACGTCAGATCCGGTGAACGTGCGGGCCTTGGTATGGTGCTTCGACGACCAATCCACCTGTCATGAAATATGCTATTTAATACCGCTTCAACCACACGCGAGCTTTGGTTGGTTCAAATGGCTCTGAGCGCTATGGGATTTAACTTCTGAGGTCATGAGTCCCCTAGAACTTAGAACTACTTAAACCTAACTAACCTAAGGAAATCACACACATCCATGCCCGAGGCAGGATTCGAACCTGCGACCGTAGTGGTCGCGCGGTTCCAGAGTGTAGCGACTAGAACCGCTCGGCCAACTCGGCCGTCTCGGGAGCTATATGCAGGACATCCATCATGTTGGAAGTACACCGCTATTCTGTCATGCGGTGAAACATCTTGTAGTAACACATCGGTAGAACATTACGTAGGAAATCAGCATACATTGCACCATTTAGATTGCCATCGATAAAATGGGGGCCAATTATCCTTCCTCCCATAATGCCGCACTATACATTAACCCGCCACGGTCGCTGATGTTCCATTTGTCGCAGCCATCGTGGATTTTCCGTTACCAAATTTCCACTTGTCACAGCCATCGTGGATTTTCCGTTGCCCAATAGCGCATATTATACCGGTTTACGTTACCGCTGTTGGTGAATAAAGCTTCGTCGTTAAATAGAAGGCGTGCAAAAAATCTGTCATCGTCCCATAATTTCTCTTGCGCCCAGTGGCAGAACTGTACACGACGTTCAAAGTCGTCGCCATCCAATTCCTGGTGCATAGAAATATGGTACGCGTGCAGTCGATGTTGATGTAGCATTCTCAACACCGACGTTTTTGAGATTCCCGATTCTCGCGCAATCTATCTGCTGCTGATGTGCGCATTAGCCGCGACAGCAGCTAAAACACCTACTTGGGCATCATCATTTGTTGCAGGTCGTGGTTGACGTTTCACATGTGGCTGAACACTTCCTGTTTCCTAAAATAACGTAACTATACGGCGAACGGTCCGGACACTTGGATGATGTCCAGGATACCGAGTAGCATACATAGCACAGGCCCGTTGGGCATTTTGATGACAATAGCCATACATCAACACGATACCGACCTTTTCCGCAACTGGTAAACGGTCCATTTCAACACGGGTAATGTATCACGAAGCAAATGTATAATTTTATGTGATACCATGTACTTACGCGTTTGTGAATATTACAGCGCCATCTATCACAATGCGAAAAAGGTGGTCCAACTAAAACATTCATATTTCTTTACGTACTACACGAATATGTAATAAAAATGGGGGTTCCTATTTAAAAAAACACAGTTGATATCCGTTTCATCTATAGCAGCGCCATCATATAGCGGGCCAACCATAGCGCCATCTGGTTTCCTCCTTCAAGGTAGACGAGTTTCGTTCTTTGTAGTTTTTTCGTTTGATGCTTATTTCGTGAGATATTTGGCCCGGTCACTATCAATGGACCATATATATATATATATATATATATATATATATATATATATATATATATATATGTGTGTGTG
The DNA here is from genome assembly GCF_021461395.2 of Schistocerca americana. Classification (NCBI taxonomy): domain Eukaryota; kingdom Metazoa; phylum Arthropoda; class Insecta; order Orthoptera; family Acrididae; genus Schistocerca; species Schistocerca americana. The sequence continues at coordinate 917,687,930 of NC_060119.1, read as the reverse complement.
TGTGTGTGTGTGTGTGTGTGTGTGTACTGGAGTGTAGTGCGTAGTGCTCGTGTTGGAGACGATGAGAGAAGGGGGCAGCGCCGCGCTCAGCGTCCCCATCTGACGGACGAATCACCGTCAACAGCGTCGCATGCCCTCACTCCTTGATACGCTGTGGAGAGGCCTGGAATTCTGGAATTTAACCCAAGACAATGCGCCGAGACTGGTGGTGAGGAACTTCACTCCACCGTCGCTCCTGTCAACGGCGCATGACTTTCCCAGACGGTCAACCATCTAATTACTGGCCACGCCCAACGCTGCTTGACGTCGGTGATCTCACGAGAAGTCATGTTTCCACCGCGTCGAGGACGTTGACACACGAAGTAAAGAGTACTATCGACAGGAGATCTCTAGCTGATTCCAGGAGGTCTTTGACAACGTCCCTCACAAGCGACTTCTAATGAAATTGCGAGTGGATTTGCGATTTCCTGTTAGAAAGGTCATCGTTCGAAGTAATTGACGGGAAGTCCTTTAGTGAAATCGAAGTTATACCTCTGGTTCCCCGCGCAAGCGTTGTAGACCCTTTGGTGTTTTTGACCTATGTACACGATTTTGGAGCAAATTGAGCAACCTTCTTATACTGTTTACAGATGCTACTGTCATTTACCGTTTAGTGAGGTCATCAGAAGATCAAAATCAATGGCCAGATGACTTAGATTAGATATCTGCACGGTGCGACAAGCGTCAGTCGACCCCAAGCAGTAAAAGGGGTGAGATATTCCACATGTGTATGGTAGCAAAAAAAATTCATTACACTTCGGTTACATGTTAAATCACACGTATGGCTTACAATTGTGCACAACTTAAATTTGGACCATCACGCAGGAAATGTGCTAAAGGCGAAGCAAAGAGTGCCTCTTATTCCCAAACGCTTGGAAGATGCAACCGATCTACTAAAGATATTTTCTACACTATGGTTGTCTGTTCTCTTCTGGAGTACCGCTGCGCGGTGTGGGTTCCTTACCAGATGTGATTGATGAAGGAATCGGAAAAGTTCAAAGAAGGACAGCTTGTTTTTTATTGCGGCGAAATGAAGGACAGAGTGTGAAATGGTTAGCGTGTTGGGGCGACAATACCTAAAAACAAAGGGAATTTTTGTTGCGGCGAGATCTTATCAAGGCATTCCAATCACCATCTTTCTCCTCAGAATGTCAAAATATTTTTGACTCCCGTGTACAAAGGGAGAAATGATCACCATAATAAAATAAAAGAAATAAGAGCTCCCAAGGAAAGATTTCTGTATTTATTTATCACTCGTGCTATTCGAGAGTGAAACGTCGAGAAATGGTCTGACGGTGGTTCTGTGACCCTTCTGTCAAACACTCAAATCTGACTTGATGACTAATCATATAAATTAACTAAACAAACACTGTTTTTGTCTTGTTTCACGTATATTATTATTGTTACTGCACTACCTAGGTTTGGGGTTAAAAGCCCATTTTCAAGTACATTACTGATTCCAAAAGATGATAATGCAAAGATTAACATGAGGATAAGGTAAAGATAGTAATTTTACGTTAAGCCATGGATCGATACATTAAGAAGTTAAGATGACTATCTTTGCCTTATCATCATGTTTATCTTTGCATTATCATCTTTGGGAATCAGTAATGTACTTGAAAACGGGCTTACAACTAGAAATCTAGGTCGTTCAGTAGCGATAATAAAATTGTGAAACAAGGCAAAAAACAGTGTTTGTTTAGTTAATTTACAATGTTGATTCAATTAAAATGACTAATCATATTAATGTATAAATAATTCACACTGACACACTTCATCTGTAAGTTAATTGAACTATATGTGTGTTGCGTTCATTATTTTTCTCATAGAAGGAAAATTTCCTTTGCTGCTTCTCTTTTCTGATTGAGCAAGGGTAGGAAGAAGAATAGAAGCAGACGCCTCTTTCCTGCTGTCAGTACTCTCGCAAGTGCAGTCAGTTTGGACATACTTTAAACTGTATTTCTCTGAGCCATTTACTTACTGAATAGAGAAACATACAAGCACATTTCTGAAAACTTTAAAATTATTAACACTTCCAAGATACATATAAACATGCGGTTTACCTGAAAGCAGCGAGCGAATTTTCAGAACTAAACAGCCAAGTTCAGAACTATGGAAATAGAAGTATATGTGATAGAGATAGAGAAGCCCGACACCAGAAGAGTGTGCAATATCAACTTGAAATAATCTTCAATGGATTGTCTGCTGAACACAAGAACAGGAAAACAGTAGGTTTATTTAAGAAAGAGTAGAGGAGGAGGAGATTAGTGTTTAACGTCCCGTCGACAACGAGGTCATTTGAGACGGAGCGCAAGCTCGGGCGAGGGGAGGATGGGGAAGGAAATCGGCCGTGCCCTTTCAAAGGAACCATCCCGGCATTTGCCTGAAGCGATTTAGGGAAATCACGGAAAACCTAAATTAGGATGGCCGGAGACGGGATTGAACCGTCGTCCTCCCGAATGCGAGTCCAGTGTGCTAACCACTGGGCCACCTCGCTCGGTTAAGAAAGAGTAGAAAAATATTCTAAAATATAATAGTGTATACGTAATAATGTTTACATGAACAGTGTATGAATAAATATTAACGTATAAAGAATTCACACTGACCAATTTCATCTGTAAGTTAGTCGAACAATATGTGTGTTGCCTTTATTATTCCTCTCACAGAAGGAAAATTTCGTCTGCTGCTTCTCTTTTCCGATTGAGCATGGATAGGAAGAGGAATGTTTGTGTTTGCGAAGGTGTGTATGCTATTTTGGTGATTTCACAGCGAGTATGCCGGTTGTTTCAACTAAGACGCACTCTAGTGTTTTTACACATTTATGGCATTTAGTTCTTGCAATGTGTATATTGCGTTCGCTAAAACAAATACTGCTCATTACGTATTTCTCGCAACGTTTGTGCGGCGGCACAGTTTCTTTTAGCTCATTGCTCACTTTCCTCATTAAGCTCCAAAACTCCACTGCCTGGCCTAAATCGACGAACAATATACCTCATTCAAGAAAACTTGTCTGTAAATTTCTCTCTGTAAACTGTTAATATGCTGAATATTTGCTCCACATTACGGGTCTTCGTTTGCTAACTAAATGTATTAACCTGTTTGACAAATAGATGTACTGTATTTGTTGTTGTTGTGGTCTTCTGTCCTGAGACTGGTTTGATGCAGCTCTCCATGCTACTCTGTCCTGTGCAAGCTTCTTCATCTCCCAATACGTACTGCAGCCTACATCCTTCTGAATCTGTTTAGTGTATTCATCTGTTAGTCTCCCTCTTCGATTTTTACCCTCCACGCTGCCCTCCAATACTATATTGGTGATCCCTTGATGCCTCAAAACATGTCCTACCAACCGATCCCTTCTTCTTGTTGTGTCACAAACTCCTCTTCTCCCCAATCCTACTCAATACTTCCTCATTAGTTACGTGATCCACCCATCTAATCTTCAGCATTCTTCTGTAGCACCACATTTCAAAGGCTTCTATTCTCTTCTTGTCCAAACTATTTATCGTCTATGTTTCACTTCCGTACATGGCTACACTCCATACAAATACTTTCAGAAACGACTTCCTGACATTTAAATCTATGCTCGATGTTAACAAATTTCTGTTCTTCAGAAACGCTTTCCTTGCCATTGCCAGTCTACATTTTATATCCTCTCTACATCGACCATCATCAGTTATTTTGCTCCCCAAATAGTAAAACTCCTTTACTAGTTTAAGTGTCTCATTTCCTAATCTAATTCCATCAGCACCGCCCGACTTAATTCGACTACATTCCATTATCCTCGTTTTGCTTTTGTTGATGTTCATCTTATATCCTCCCTTCAAGACACTGTCCGTTCCGTTCAACTGCTCTTCCAAGTATTTACACAATAAAAATATCACAATAGCGCCACACAGATCGTACTGAACCAAAAGAAAGCTTTTGTAACTCGCAGTTCTTGGAACACTTCTTAAAGTTTATCTATTTCTTTTATTATTCATTTTATTCAAACTACATACTGTTACTAGCACTCAGTATCGATATCGAACGAACCACCTTCTGATTAGAAACCCAAATAAATGTCTGCTAACACTCAGATGTTCACATAGTGATGATTTGGTACGCTCCGGCGAGCTAGAATCACTAAACCAGGGGTCTCCAAACATTTTAGCCTAACGGTCACACTGGCTCTTTCACTACCTCGCAAGGGCCAAGACACGTCTAAGGTCTGTCTGCTTTCTTGAGGAGTGATACCCTAATACTGCTTGGAACTTCTAGATACAACTCTGAAGTTTTCATGACGCTTACCACTGCTGCCAGCCTTATGAACTGTCACTGAGTGGCACTGCAGTATTCATTTCGTAGTGAACTGCTTATTGTTTGACCTTCAGCTGTGGCCTTAATTTCATTTCGGGAATTTAAGGAGATGGGACCTGGACCTGGATAAACTGACAGATCCAGAGGTTGTAGAGAGCTCCAGGGAGAACATTAGAGAACGATTGACAAGAAAGGTTAAAAGAAATACAGTAGAAGAAGAATGGGTAGCTTTGAGAGATGAAATAGTGAAGGCAGCAGAGGATCAAGTAGGTAAAAAGCCGAGGGCTGATAGAAATCCTTGGGCAACACAAGAGATATTGAATTTAGTTGATGAAAAGAGAAAATATAAAAATGCAGTAAATGAAGCAGGTATAAAGGAATACAAAGGTCTCAGAATGGAGATCGACTGGAAGTGCAAAAAGACTAAGCTAGAGGACAAATGTAAGGATCTAGAGGCGTATATCACTAGGGATAAGGTAGATACTGCCTACAGGAAAGTTAAAGAGACCCTTAGAGAAAAGAGAACCACTTGCATGAATATCAAGAGCTTAGATGGAAACGCAGTTCTCAGCAGAGAAGGGAAAGCAGAAAGATGGCAGGAGTATACAGAGGGTCTATACAAGGGCTATGTTCTTGAGGACAATATTAAGGAAATGGAATAGAGTGTAGATGAAGATGAAATGGGAGATTTGATACTGTGTGAAGAGTTTGACAGAGCACTGAAAGAAAGTCGAAACAAGGCCCTGGGAGTAGACAACACTCCATTAGAACTACTGATAGCCTTGGGAGAGCCAGTCTTGACAAAACTCTGCCATCTGGTGAGCAAGATGTATGAGACAGGCGAAATACCCTTAGACTTCAAGAAAAATATAATAATTCCAATCCCAAAGAAAGCAGGTGTTGACAGATGTAAAAATTACCGAACTATCAGTTTAATAAGCACCGGTTGCAAAATGCTAACGCGAAATCCTTACAGACGAATGAAAACTGGTAGAAGCCGACCTCGGAGAAGAACAGTTTGGATTCCGTAGAATTATTGGAACACGTGAGGCAATACTGACCCTACGACTAAAGTTAGAAGATAGATTAAGGAAAGGCAAACCTACATTTCTAGCGTTTGTAGACTTAGAGAAAGCTTTTGACAATGTTGGCTGGAATAGTCTCTTTGAAATTCTGAAGGTGGCAGGGGTAAAATACAGGGAGCGAAAGGCTGTTTACAATTTGTACAGAAACCAGATGGCAGTTATAAGAGTCGAGGGGCATGAAAGGGAAGCAGTGGTTGGGAAGGGAGTGAGACAGCGTTATAGCCTCTCCCCGATGTTATTCAAACTGTATATGGAGCAAGCAGTAAAGGAACAAAAGAAAAATTTGGAGTAGGAATGAAAATCCATGAAGAAGAAATAAAATCTTTGAGGTTCGCCGACGACATTGTAATTCTGTCAGAGACAGCAAAGGACCTGGAAGAGCAGCTGAACGGAATGGACAGTGTGTTGAAAGGAGGATATAAGATGAACATCAAAAAAAAACAAAACGACGATAATGGAATGTAGTCGAATTATATCTGGTGATACTGAGGGAATTAGATTAGGAAATGAGACGCTTAAAGTAATAAATGAGATTTGTTATTTGGGGAGCAAAATAACTGATGATGGTCGAAGTAGAGAGGATGAAAAATGTAGACTGGCAGTGGCAAGGAAAGCGTTTCTGGAG